>NW_010541035.1:71415-92541 GCF_000687285.1 Phaethon lepturus
AATCTAAGCTTCCCTTTCCCTGAGAAAAGTATTAACCATTATCTGTTTAGAGAGTTTGAGGTGCTCTGTACTCCCCACATAAAGATGTCTAAAACTGATTCACCATTCTCTTAGTAAGAAAGCCTAAAAGAAAACATTGCTCTTTCTCTAGTGATTAAGGACTCATTTGGGTGGGAACAGTCCTACATGTCAGTCCCCGTGTTGGAGACTGTTTTTTGCATATTGTCTAACGACTGTTACATGTGAAATGACCAGAAATCACCCTTGGAATATACGCTAGCATGTAGGCTGCTTTCTGATCACAGGCAAGCTATGTAATTACCAGGCTCTTAAATCACATCCTTGTGTTGCTGCTCAATGAATTCTGTGGGGATTTTTTTGTTTGTTTGTTTGTTTGTTTGTTTTTCCGTTTTTCTGCAAGGGCAGTTTCTAAAGGATATATCAGCATACCCCCCGTCACTCATTCCACCATCATTTAAGCCACAGATTTCCAAGTAGAGTCCTTTCTTAAATGATGTGTGTATGGGTACACAGAAAAGAACAGTGAATCTTGTCTCCCGTGTCGTGGACAAGTGGTCTGAAAAGAGCCTACTCTGTTCTGGAGGGCACGTGAGGGGTGTCCTTCCTTCTCTGTTTTGTAATGCTCCTTTTTACTTTCTGTTTAAAGTATCGAAGTGGGGAATCTTGAAAGCATGAGGGTCTCTCTTCACAAACACAAACAAAAGGTCTGTGTCCCACCCTGGCAGTTATGGTTCGAAATGCTCCACAGTTAGTGTCTCAGTACTTTTATGTATCTATATCTTGCAAAACATTTTGAGTAATGATTGGGCTCGTGGAAATGCTGTAAAATTGCCTTTTTAAAACACCGGCTGGCTTTTGAAACCTAAAATTTCTTCTTTCATAACATTTTTTGGATGCTTCATCTTAGCTCCCATGGTGGCAAATTTGATTTGTTTTTCAATAGTTCAGTTACTAAACTTAACAGAAAGGATGGAATTTTTCTGTCTTTCCTGTGTGTACTGAAAAGTTTAAATTCCTTTCATGGATGCATGAAAGTACCTACAAGCAGTCAGAGATGTTCAAGGAGGGGACAAGAGAAGGTGATTTATTGGAGGGAGCAGGCTTATATATTTGACTGTCTTTTTTATTATTGATGTGTTTTGGGAACTCTAGCCTTCTTAGACTCCTTTCATTGTAGGTCAAGCAAAACTTTTCCTGAGGGTGTTTCTGAAAGGCCATTTGCTTTGCATGTTTCAAGTCACGTTTTGGCAGCAGCAGCGTGCATCGCCTATCCATAACCCTCAGTATGCTTGAGCTGGGCTGTAGGGAGGACTACAGGGGGTACGTTGCCATCTGTAGGCATCTGACACCCTGAGGAAGATGACTTTTCATATTTTCTCATGCGACTCACTGAGCAGAGAGGTTGGCAATGTGGGTTTTCTTCTCATCTTTCTGCTGTTTGCTCAGACATACGTGGTTCTCCTGATTTCTGCAAATAAAGTGGTTAAATTAAAGAACAGACCCAGAGAGGAGGCAGGCGTGTAATTTTGATTACTTCTGTGGTCAGTTGTGTACTGACATTGAAAGGGAGTTGGCTGTGGAGCTGCGTTTTTTTGGGTGTTCTGACATTTGAGTTGAGATATGAGTTGAGGTAGATGCAGATGTTAATGTCACTATATCTGGTGATAATCTTGGTTTTGAGTGATTTTCTTGATAAGAGATCGGTGCCTTTGAGTAACCTTAGAACAAGCTTCAGGTTAGGTTCATGTCATATCATATATGCTGGTATTTCTGATACAGTTTTGTGGGAGATAATCCAGAATTGTGTGTTCTGAACAGTACATTCACAAATAGTGATTATAAGATGGGATTTGCACTGGTTGGTCTCTGGCTTGTCTGGATGCTGGTTGACAAATACAGTCCAAAAGTTTCTTTCCTGTCCTTGTGCAGAAAAACATTAATATCAACAGAAGCTGGAAGGACATATTGGCCTGAAAAGTTTAATAGCTTTCAGCTTATTTTGATCTGTGTTGGTGAGTTTATATTGCTTTCATTATTTTCATTGCTGTAAGAACAAAAAAGTCCACCTTGTTGTGGTCACAGAATCCTTGCTTTGTATATTGTGGGTGGGATTTATCTTCTCTCACTTTATCTGTCTAAAGTTACGTATCAAAGCTTGCTCTCTACAAAGAGAGGTGCGCGGCCTTAGAAGACAATTCATGCTGCCGTTTTTATGAGAAGATAAATGGTGCTGCTGACATCCCTCGTCTTTTCTCTGTTTACAGTGGTAGTAGACCAGGTGATTCTTGTAAACTAAAATTCAAATCATCTACAATGAGATGACGGCAGCTGAACCAACCCCTCTCAATTCCCTTTGCAGTCCGTGGAGAGCACGAATATTTTAGGCATGACTCCTCCCACCTATTTGAGACATCTATTTTAGAATAAGATGTCTGAATAAGAACCAGTCATGAGGACTAGCTCAGGTGGAGGCACTGACTTTAGACTTTGACATTTACTTGGAGGAATCTTTTCCTAAATAACTAACTTTTTTCCTAATTAAAGATAGAACTTGACCTGATCCTCCATATAAAATTAAACAAGAATCACAAAGGTACACCTAGTCTAAGATGAGAACTAAAACAATGCAACGTCAGCCCAAGTGTGGACTGTCAGAACAGCTTGAGCACACCCTGAAAAATGTATTATTTCAGTCTTTTGGTAAATCATTAATGATCAGCTGGGTTGTTATTTTTTTATCATGTCAAAACCTCTCTGGAAAGAAACCTGTGCATTTTTGCAAATAAATATTGAAGTAGCAATAGAATTAGTGTCTTATTACCACACAGTGATGAACTTTATGGCAAGTACAGGAAGTATGCACATATCTTTGGTGCCAGACCACACTTTAATCATAAATCCAGCTTCTTTCTAAACTACCTCGTAATATCAGGAAGATATTCCTTTCTAGTGAGGTAGGCTGGCAAGACATGGGGTTAATGTCAGCAGTCAAGGTTAAACATTCCTGTTTGTCTTAGTTGAAAAATGTGCATTTTAATGGTTTTTTTTCCATTCCACCAGTTAAAAAACAATGTGTTACCCATTTTTTCCATCTACTGTTTTGGTTTTATTATTGATTTTTTGTGTGTGTGTGAGCACTTTTTAGCTGCAAAAATAAAATTCCTGCAAACTAATCTTTTCTTCTATGGAAAACACTGTACAAACTCTTTTAAAAGTTTCTCTCTACCCAGGATATATCTGTTCCTGAGTGTGCAGGATACTCTTTGGCTTAAAAGTTAATATTTCAGGAATGGCGATAGACTTTTGCAGCACCAGACCCTTTTTCCAATCAGGGGGTTCATTCTGACGGTTTTAGGGAGGCGTATCAGCTCCCGTAATGGTGCTGGATTTTTTGGAAAAAATACAAAACTTTTCTCAAAGTACTTGAACATGCCTTCACTTTTCTTTTTGTTTCCTGCTTGCAGATGAGGCCTCTTCCCTCCCTTTCGAATACAGGAATGAAAGGACTTCTCCCATATGCAAACGAACAGGAAAACTTCCTTCACAGTGGTATTTGTAAATATAGCTGCTCCATTTGCATCTATACAGCCATAGAGCCAAATCATAAACTTTTTGTTTTAACCCTAATCTGATGGCTAAAATATCTTTCTATTTGATTTCCTAAGTAGTTGTAATTTATCTCCTTCAGCTCTATCAACCATTTTGACATTTCATTTCTGGTGTAGTTTGTGACTTTAAGGAGGGATAGTACGGGCAGGGTTTGGAGCTTTATTTTGTTCTTGTTTCTTTGTTTAAAGGGGGAGGGTTGTTTATGTGTGTTTTGTTTTTTTTTTAACTCTTGCAAATAGAAGTTTTACTGTTTTTTCTACACGCTCCTGGTACCTTTAAAGCAACCACCACTCTTTAAATTTTTAATAGAAAAGGGAGTTGCTTTGGTTATGTACATGTACAACTAAGGAACTGTTGCCTTAAAAATGCATACAGAAGCAAAACCTGTCATCTTCCTTCCACACTTGTCCTTTGACACAGATCAGTAAAGACAAATTAAGGATTTAATCTTGCAACAAGTAAATCGTATATTTACAATGGTCAATCGAGGTTAGACCCTTTGTTTTCATATCTCTGCATTGTTTTTCCTCTAGACATATGTCCATTGGAACACTCTAGTAAAGCTTTGCATTGGCTGAAGTCCCCAGAATAATCTGTCAGTAGAAGAATTAGTCTCATTTTGCCTTCAAAAACATAAGAGTGTTACCTCTCTTCAGATATCAAAGTATGGAAAAATCAAGTGACTTATCAGATATTTTGCAGATTTATGGAAGGTTTTTGGAAGACTACACTTTTATGTCAGCTCTTTGGCCTGGGAGATTTAAGCTGATCCTTTGGGTTACTAGAACTGTTATTTAAATGACATGGTTCTCTACATCGATTTAAAATCTGCATAACACAAAGCCAATATGTAAAGCATGATCTTGGCCAAACTTACAACCTAAAAATATGAAAAGAACACAACAAAGCAAACATAGAGTGACATGTAAGAATTAATATCCAATGTCATGTGTACAATATTATACAATATCACTGTAGCTGTAACTGGGCTGAGAATGATATGATAGTGACATCTAACCAATAATACTGTTTAGCTTTGGGTGGGGGAACTGCACAGGGGAGCTGCGGCATCCTGACCACAGGAAATCCATGACTGTTACTGTTGGCAAAATTTTCATAGCAGAGGGCTTTGTAGAATTATTTAGTATAGTAAGAAACTACAAAGTAGGAAGTGAAGCCAATTGTCACTGACACAAACTTGGTCCTCTTAAATTCAATAGGCATTTTACTAATGGTTTCACTGTAGGCAAGAAGTTCACTTCCAGGATGTTACAGAAAACATTGGCACTAGAGGTTGGAGGAAAGAAATCAAAGAGTATGGAAAAGGGATGCAGACAAGCTAAGCGTGAACAGAAGTGGAGATCCGTAGGGAAGTGAGTACTCCATCCTTGTTTTAAACAGTAAAGTAATTTCTCATACTCATAGTTGGAAAGAGGAGCTTTTAGAGTGCCAATGGTACTCTAAATCCTTAAATAATGAGGCAAATAAAAAAAAGACTTCTAATTTTTTTATTTCTTATATTTTCCTTATTTGTAAGGGGAGTGAAAAGAAGATTAACTCACGACTCTAATGTTTGGATCTGGCAATCATGCTGCAGGCCTTGGGTACAGAATTTACATTGCGGATGTCTGTTCCCATGGGAAACTTGCTGAGTACTGAACTCATTTCAGAGGTCTTCATAGCTTTCGATAATTCATTCAGCTTGGTCAGAACCACCACTCTGGATTCTTTATAAACCTTCCCTAAGTCTGTGTGTCCTTCAAGATCCTTGCCTCATATCTTTTTTTGATCTCTATTTTTATCTGGACACCTGATATCACAGGTCTGGCTAGAAGACATAAAGCCTAAGGTCATCTTGTGCAATACTTTTTCTGCATCACTAGTCAAAAATTAATCCAGAGAAAGGTACATGAATCCTATAGTATCAGATATGAAAGGCAAATTATTGTCTTCTCATTATTTTTCCTCCTAATTTCTAATAGTTGATGTGGTCACCCTCCAAAACATGAGGTTCCCTGTCTCTCCTTGTAACAACTCTGGGTCATACAAAACACCCTTTCCCTTTAGCATGATGTCCTTTTGTCTTTTTTTTTTTTTTTAAATTATTATTTTATTTTGACTTTTCCCTTTTTATTTTCACTGGATGTCCCTTTTCTTTGTTGCGGAAATAACCAGATTATCTGTTCTTTTCAGCTTGTAGGGTCTACTCCAAAGCCCATTTAAGTCAATAGTTTCTTTCCTCTGACATCAATGAGCTCTGGATGAGGCCCAAAATGAACATGAGTTAACTCGGTTTGATAGGATGTGTATTAACCATACTGATTGCTACTGGAAACAAATTTATGAGGCGCTCACTCTGGGAGCCAACCACAATAATTTTAATTATACAAAAGGAAGTATTTCTTGTGTAAAAACATTCCAACTACTTCCATTTGTTTTAAGCTACTTCAAAAGTGGGCAGGACTACAAAGTAGTATTGAAAACTCAGGATGGGGTGGAGGGGTATTTCCCTTCCTCTGAAATTCCTCCCCCATATATGCATACTGCTAAACCATCCCTAGCAGGGATTACTTTTATCTTCAGCTCATGAAGAAACTTCTGAAGAGCTTTTTGCCTTTGCCGTTGGAATACTCCACGTTGTGCAAAATGGCATGTGAAACTCTTGAAGAAGGAGCTCGAACGGCTCCCGCCATGTTCTTTCCCTCTCTTTCTTTTGCCAGTATTAAAGTTCCTGTTGTGCAGGATAGAATATAGGATACCTGCATTTCTGTTCAAACATTTCAAAGTGAGCACCTCGCTGAAGATCATCACGCTACTGAAGATGTACGCAAAGCTGCTAAATTGCATATCCTGCATATCAGGTGAGTAGATACGGTGAATTTATCCTTCATCTGTATGTAGCTATGCCAGTACTTTTTATTGAAAGTTTGTATCTTCTGGGAATCTGAACAGCTTAGTGTCAATAACAATACTGATTTGATCTGAAGGACTGTATTTCAACACATAAAAGACATGAAAAGTGATAATTTTCCTGTATCAGCCAAACTATAAGTCCTTCTGTCAGTACTAATAGCAGCCATGGTCCTGTACTTCAGGCATTTGAACAGAGGTTCAGGTTACTCAAATTCTGTTTTGGTTATGACTGCAGCATGTAGTGCTGCAAATCTCTGCCTCGGTTCCCTTTCTGAGCGATGATGCTCCTGTTCTAGGCTGTTAGTTAGGTTAGGGATTGCTTTGGCATTCGGGAACTACTTCTACTTACCATGGTGGGACTCCAGTCTCAGCTGGACCTCGGAAAGTTTCTCTTCCTTTTTCTCTCATTTGGTACTCTCATAGCAATATATGTGAAGGGGAAAGCAGGAAGGAGTAGATTTTTTCTCCTCTCGCATCTACGTGCCTTTGTTCATGTGTATTTGGATGTATAGCATAAATAATAATGGTATTGAGGAGTAATTTCCCGAGATGTTTGGCTCAACATCTCTCAGCAGACTATCAAAAGAGTTGCTACTCTGTGGAGTGCAGAATTCCCATTAAATGGCAAAAATCAACAAATCTACTCAGCTGATGTGAAAACAATCCTACTTTGTACTCACGCAAATCCAGAACAGTGCTATCCCCTTACCTTTCATCTGATGATTTCAAAGCATTTGACAGAATTTAAGCAATGGAGCATCACCGTGTCCTTGAAGGCAAGCAAGTCTGGGGATGGGGGATTGTCCCAGGCTCTCCCCCTCAACCTTGTACCATAGGACTGCCTCAAATCTCTCTGGCAGAAGGAACAGCCCCTTTACAAGATAAGCGTGGCACCTTATCTACTGTTCTCCTTCACTTCTGCATGAAGCCCAGGTCTGGAGGCAGCAAGAGAAGGGACAGAGGCAGCCATGCAATGCTAAAGGCAGCTGTAAGAGGTTAAAGTTTGGTAGGAAGGCTGGAAGAAGGAGCTAAGAGCTTGAGATAAAATGGCTGCACTTTGGGGCTGTTAACTACTCCCTCTGTCTTTTCTCCTGTGAAACTAGAGGAGAGGCATCAAAATGGGCTTGTATGGAGGAAAACAGGCTGCTACGAGTGAGTGCAGGGATATCTTGCTACAGCTCTGGGGGTAGATATTTAACACACATAAGCACAGAAGAGCCCTGTGACTTCCTAAGGTAGCACAGGAAGAGGGGAAAACAACCGGAGCGTCTTGACTCTTACGATACTGCTAGATGTGGCTAGTCATCTTGGATCCTCTTCCCTGCCAAAACAAACGCAGCGCTCTGACCTCTTAACATACTCTGCTATAAAGATAATATTTTCCACAGATAAGAGTGCCATATGCATTATATATGAAGCTAGAACAGTCAATAGTCTATTCATGCTTTCCTTCCTCTTCGCTATATGAGACAACTCTAAGAAAACACTCTTGATGTAAATGAAAATTAAAAGAGATATAAGGAGAAGAACTGCATAATACAAGTACAGAGGTACTGGTTCAAGGAAAGGTTTTACCCCCAAGAAGCAGCTGGTGCCTTGCTTTCCATCAGAGAAACACTCGCACTTACAGGCTTTGCAGTTTTAGTCTTTGGGTTGTTATAAAGCTCCCTGCTGTTCCCGTGTTTTGCCAAGTACCTGCACTGTAATAGAAAGAAAGATCCACACCAATGGGGATGGGATGCAAGTATGGACTGAGTGGGGGTGTTTTCTATAAGGAAAATAAGTATAAACATTCTCAGAAGGGAAATATAGGTAAGGGAATACATATTTTATGGAGGCCAAGCAGGTGAGCTTAGCTAGACTCAGGAGAGGGACTTTGCTCTTTCCTGTCTCATGCTCAGCGCCTGCACGTGGGATGCCAAGCGGAGGAAGATACAGCCGTAACTTTCCCTAGAAATTTGCTTGGAGCTGGAATGACCACCTCCACAAGCTCAGGGGGGATTTTATTTTATGACTAGATGTTTGGGTATCAGACCCACGTATAAACCTATGTATAAACAATTTCTTATTGTGACCTAAGAAACCCTGCCAACTCTGGTGGGCTCCGGGGTTTCTGTTGCCCCCAAGTACCCTTATTACAGGGACTCTAGATAGCAGAAATTCACAGAAATTTTAAATGACACAGTGGAATTTTTCAGTGATGTTCCCTGAAATAAATTAGGCAAATATTTTCGGTTAAACATTTAATTTTATTCTCAGACTATCAAAACTGATTTATTTTCTACCCTTAGTTAGGGGCTAAGGGTTGAAAATAAATAAAGGGGCATTTTGGAACCTAAATCTAAACCTGTAATCCCAGTAAATCCCATTTAGCTGACCTTCAGCCATACGATGCACAGATCAGAGCTGTAGGAGAATATGGTACAAGATCTTTCTTTGGCAAGGAGGCTAATGAAGATGGCATGGCTCACATCCATGTTATATGAATCTTACCCTTGAAAACAGGCTAGTTGAATTTAAATTGCTTATTGGGACTGGTCCCTGGCCTGTGCTGAGTCCCAGGCTGTGCCTGGTAATTGTTGGGGAAAATTCTAGCTGGCCCCAGGCCTAAGCAGTGACCTTCTAACAATGTAGTGGTGTGCACTGCACTCTTGATACAGGCTTGTAGGACTCAATCCATAACTAAGCTCAACTGAAGTATAGGGCTGGGATTCAGTCTGGGATGGAAACACATTTAAGTGTTTTGGTGTAAACAACTGGATATTGAGGATGTAGATGTTGATAAGTGGATAACTTAATGGAGTATGGGGATAAATTCAATTACTGAAATCTTGGTGTCTGTTTAAGTGACTACCTCTCCAAGGCTCACCTGAGCACACTAAGGGCCTGATTCAGTTGTCCATACAGAGGTGTCCAGTGCTACTTGGAGCTGCATCAAAGCATTCCAACTGGTGTCCAGCTGTTACTGCAGAAAGGAACTTGTCTTCCATGTCCTTCTCACATCTGCCAAGATGGAATAAGCCATCCTTAGCAGGACGTAAGGCACACTCAGGACCTTTAGTTTATGTCTCAGTATACTACAGCTTCTCAAATACAGTAAATGTCAATGTGGGAGCAGCTAAGCCCTACATATCTCTTGACTATAATGACAGACTAGATTCCCTGCACACTGGTAGACACCTCATGTGGAAACTTACTGCTGTATGTCTTACGCTTGAACGGAAACCTACCCTACAGGCTGCTCTTTGAAAACCTCTATTCTGAGGGTGTTTCCAGATCATGCATAACATGCTGGCTTCATCCTAAATGGAGGGACATCTGCTTTCTGTTCACGATGGCAGTAATACAGCAACTTGGTAGAGTTAGTGTCTTTTGGGATTTGGAAGATCCCCTTTCAGTCTCCATCCATTCCTGGGAGTTTCTTGTCTTATTTCCATTCCCTCTGTGGCCCTCTCCCACCTCAAAAGGGAAGCAGAGGGCCTGCTGGTCTCCACACCTTCTTGAGAAGATCTTCCACTCAATGGGGGGAGAAAACCTCCCCAAAACAAAAAAAACAAGACACCTTGAGTCAGGACAAAACACCTACTAGTCAGAGACAGATCTGTAGACAATATCATTCCCTGCAGCCCTAAGTCGGCCTGAACATTTGCCTAGCTTGCACTGAGTATGGTGTGGTGGTGACAAGGAGAGAGAAGCTGAAGAGCAGAGGAGCTGTGAAGGTATAAAATTCAGGAAGACAGCTCTGGGGTGGCTTGGTTTGCTGCCTGCTGAGTTTGTGTACTGTGGCATCCCATGGGATTCCCCCCCTTAAAGTGGGAGAAAGGATACTTTTCTCTGGCATCCTCACTCAAGTTCTGATGGGGCACTCAGAGCTGGAAGGGAGGAAGACAGGTTCAACAACTCGTTGTTGTGGGTATGTTTTAACTCAATGATTTGATAAAATAATCTCATTTCATGAATGTTTTGGCAATACCATTTTTTTATGCGTGCCAGTCCCTGCTTCTGGAAACCTGCTTCCTTACTGTGCCGAGGCATCTCCTTACAGCCTGAGTTAAAGTCCATATATGAGGTCAGGAAGCAATTAGAAATGGTAATAATGTTAAATAATTTAATACCTTAGCTTCCTCTGGCTCAGAGGAAGCAAAGGACCAGCAAGTACAGTAAAGCAAATGAAAACTGGCTCAGTCTGATCGCTTCCCCCTTCCCACCCGGAGTTGTAGCGCTCCACTGCCAACGGCAGATACTCTTTGGTGAGGATATAAACAGTGGGGCATCCTCCAGAGATCTGAAATGCACCACACTGCCAGCATGACCCAGGGATGTCCAGAGAAAAGTATGAGATTCTCTGCTGGTTGGTTTAGTGTCAGCACAGCCAGTAGAATAACAGGATTTGCACGGAATTTTTTGCCATGTATTTGCTCATTTTGTAGTAAAACAGGCGTTATTTGACATGGCTGGTGGAGTTTTTAAGTTCATGCATAGGAATGACCAATTTCTGCTGTTTATCTACAATGCCTCATATGGGATTTCAGTGAAGGGATTTCCCAGGCTCTGTCTGTTTAAAGGTTTTGGAAAACGTGTCTTGACTTTAACCCTGACATAGATGCTCCCTGTTGGGTGCTTTTTGTTGTTTGGGCTGTGTTCTGTCACAGCGCTGAATTCCACTGCTAGAGAAGAACATACGTTAATACTTATACTCAGAGCTGATGGAAAAAATAAGGGGAGTCATATTTTATTTTTTATTTTTCATTGGCTTTGGATGTGTACTTGTATGTGTGTGTATAGAAGTGAAGAAAAAGGTGTAATTCAGAGTTGTACAAATCTCAGGGACTGGAAATTTTATCTGATTATAAATACATTCACATGATTTTATTTTAGGGGGGAAGTCATAGAAATGGTATAAAAATTCTTTATTTGAAATATTTCAACCCAGTTCTTATATGGCTCGATAACGACTGTCTCTTCTCTCACTGGTAGCACCGTGGCCGTCTTAACGCAGGTTAATGGGGGGATATCCTACCAGTAATAGTACAAAAGGTAAGGAAAAGCATCGCTAGGAAGGGTAACCTCCAAACAAATCTAGCCCATAACCCACACAACAGATTTTTCCCAACTCCCTTCCCCCTTCAGACATAAACCATACACTCATCCTTAGTACAAGTAATAGTGAGGCCCTGCAGTTTGCCCCGAAGGTCAACAGAGCTGGGCTAGCTCAGTGAAAGAGATCAGACAACGTTAAAAGCAAAAAAGTTGGCTTTACTTGCAACAATGCTTCACTACTTAACAAACATAACCCTGATCTTGCAGGGAGACCCTTGCAGGCAGATTGCAGAATTCAAGGCCTAAATTAATATTTCAAATGAGCCAGACCCTTTCATTTTAATCAAAACCTCATTTTAATTAACTTATTTTGCCAAGAATAAAAATTCCTGAATAGTATTGTAACTTTCCCCCCTCCACACGTACTCCAAAACTGTCAAGGTATACAGGGGAAATATTAATTAGACATTTCAGGAAGTCACCATATAGCTTTTACGCCATGACCTTATTCCAATTTCTTCCGTCTCTTTCCTTTGGTGTTTGAAAATTTTAAATCCCAGTAGCAGTCAATTCCAGGTGTTCTTTTCTGACAAGATTGACAGCTTTGAACTTTGTGGAGGAAACCAAACCAGAGAGGGAAAGATGAAAAAAAAAAGAAAAAGAAAAAAAAAGAAGAAAAAAAAAAAGAGAAAGAAAACCTTTTGCTTAGATTAAGTCGGGAACCTCTTGGCACTGTCCACATTCTTCTCCAGCACCTTGGCTTCTTGCTTCATGTCTGAAAGGGAACAGAAAGAGCAGATAATCAACCAACCCCGGTGCACTTTCACAATTTCTGTATAAAATTTCACTTAATGCAATTGTGGCGCCAGGGCTGGGCGTATGATGGTACCATTCAGAATATGTTTATATAACATGACTGCATGCCACTGCGATCCTTTAAATTCTTTTCTAAGAGCTTTACTCACTCCAGGTTCACTCATCCAAAACCCTTTATAATCTCAAATATCTGTTACTTTCTCCTGTGAGCAGCAGGGCTGGAGACAGGGGGGAAGGGGAAGGGTGAAAAGAATCTGTAACTGATGTGGACATGGGGAAGGGTTTGCTCCTTTTCCACATTCCTGGTGCACAAAGAACTTTTCTGCTTTCATGTAAATTCTAGGATACAACTGCCTTTGTGGTGGCTCTAAGAGAATCGAAAGGGAGGACTTGAGCTGCCCTGAGAGATCCCGAAAAGCGGCTCCCGTGTTTGTACCATCAGTGCCAGGTGTGGTTCACGTGTGAGCGCGTAGACCTGCCCTGGGTTTGGGACCTCTGCGTGCAGGTGTGGGGCAGACCAGGGGGATGGGATGGTGGCTTCTCACGGCTCTGCACAGCCTGCACCCAATGGTGTCCGCTTACCGCTTTCCGTTCATTGCTAACACATCTCCGCCTTGTTTCTTCCGTAGATGTTCAAGCACACCTTTGTACCCATGTCTGTGCTTGGGGGAAACACCCGGGAATCATATCATCACGTATTTTTCTTTCAAACCCTTCCTGATAATGTCCTTTTTGATGACAAGAATACAAACACCCCTTGTGGCAGGGAAGCTGCTGGTCTGCAGAATTCCCAGTGTGTCAGACAGAGTGACACGACACCATTGCTTCTTGATTTTCCCTTTCATTCTCCATTCTGACTTTGTTCATTGTCCATCTGGCATCCCACAATGCGTTTATCAGCGATATCAGAGGGGTTATAATGGTGTGTTACAGCCTGGACAGTAAATAAAGACATGTCAAGTAGACTTTGCTTAGGGAAAACCGTTCCTTATAAAGCAATTTTTTTTTTAATACGCATTCCCTTCCAAGCCTATTAATAGGATTTTTAAATGCATATTCTGGCTTTTGACTCAGCTTGCATAATTTCTTCACAGTTTGCTTTAAAACAATATTATTTCCAGACATGAAAGTAAGTGTGTCTGTTTCCACCAAGAACAATGACAGTCTTTCATTTGGATGGCACATTGCTCAGTCATTTTAACCTAGGCTTGGGGATTAAGGCTTGCAGTTTCTCGTCTGTCAAAAAGTACGCTAGGCAAATGAAAGGTATTACACTGTGGGGTATGTTACTTATTTGTATGAACAGTTCTTATAGCAACAGCAATGCTGTATAAATAGGAGTTTTGTAGGGTATGTTGCTGTTGTACATTATCCAAAAAATAATTTCTGAATGAGAGAACACTTCCAACAGGCAGGTAGGAATGTGTTATTGTGGTATCGTGCCAAAGAAGAATACTAAACTCCATCAGGATGTAAAGTTTTAGAGTGGTACTGGTCATTTCCATGGAGTTACTGGTTAAGGGAAAGGGCAAGCAGACCGATCCAGGCACGCAGTGTGCAAGCCTCTCCCCGTGTTAATCCAGCCTCTTGGGACTCAGTTTACCCTTCAAATCAATCTGGCTTCTCTTGAGGACTGCAAAAGGCAAGTAGCAAGCGCAAGACAGTCGCATTGCCGAAGGGAAGAGGAGCGTGAGTGCTGGTTATTGTGGGGCAGGGATTGTATCCCTTCTGCCGAGCGGAGATGGCATGGCATGGCCGTGTAGAGCGGCTAGCTCCGCTTGTGAGCGCGCAAAGCGTTTCACAAGCACATCGCACCCATATGTTCAGGACAAATATCTGCAGAGGCTACGTGTATCAGGAAGACACCAACATTTGAAGATCGTTTCTCTTTTTTTCTTAGCAGGCAAACACGTTTAGCAGGCATTAACGTTTGCCCAGTCTGTCCTAAGGGAGGTACTAACTGCATCACGGCGCCTTTCGCTACTCCCCTCCCAGCTCTGCAGTCGCACCACGCGCTGGGCCAGCACACGCTTCACGAGGGAGCGACGCTTTGTGGGAATTTATGGCATAATAGCTCTTTTCTTTCCGCTGGTCTAGTAGGCACTTGTTTCACGCCGAGGCATGGATGCCTCCCACGGAGGCAACACACAGAGGTATTTCCGTTAGGAGGACAGTTGCTACCCACTGCCGACAGAAAATGTAGCGTATTCAGCCCCGCTAAGATCTGCAATATCTCTAGATTAAAAGCACGGTATGCAGCCACGGAACTGCTATCGTGTGTTACAGGAGACTCCTGACTTGGTGTTTGTCACTGGTGTTGATCAGGACTTTGTGAAGAAAAGAAATCTTGCAGCTCAGAGAGAATAAGTTTCTCTATGTTTTCAACACATAATTTTGTTTTTCTCCCCTCAAACTGTCAAGATGCACTTTGAAATGTTGAAAAGAAAAAAAATCTGCTACTCTTCTGGTTCAACATAACTTTCTTGTTTTAAATTTTTGTTCATAAAAAAGTAGAAAAATAGAAAAAAGGGACAAATTTTATTTTTTAAAACAAATTTAAATTAATTAATTGATCTAATTATTAAATTAACAGAATGCATTTGTTGGATATTTGTTTTTTGTTTCATTTGTTGTTTTGGAGTGGAACAGGTTTTCTGGAATCTCAAAAACCATCATGGGATATGGAATTATCATTTACACAACTGTATTTACCATGAGTCGTGGCATATTGGAATCGACTGCGAATCCTCCTTTGAATATCTGATTATCTGGATGTGCTGTGACACATTGAAAATAATATGAACTTTAAATACATGCCTTAATTCTTATCATAGTAGTGCAGGAAAAGAAAATTTATTTCCGTGCTGTTTTCTTCATGGGCTTTTTACTAGCAAGTAAACACATCCAGCGATCATTCTGTGGATGTGTATGTTTTAATAGGCATTTTAACAAAGTAATGTAGAATATGTTTACTGCCATTCATTAAGAGTTTGATATCAAAATGTCTTACAACCTGTCTAAATTCATAATAACTGCATACTTGTGTGTATTTTAGCTTTGCCTACAACCACCTTGGAGGTTTATCACATTATGCATAGAAAAATATTGTGGGAAAGCACAATAAATATAATCTTAGCAGCTATTCCCTTCAAAGACTTTCAGTTTTATGCATCTTGAATTCTAAACAGGTTTATTGCCAATTATACATGATCATGAAACAGTAACACGGAGTATATGCCGTATTTAAGAGACTCACACCGGCAGATGTTCTAGTAAATATATTTTGTGTCACACCAAGAAATCAGTATTGTGAAATCTCCCCAAAAGCTTGCCACTGCACTTTCTCAACTCAAAACTTGTAAGTATTCTTGCTCTTTGATGGACGGTTTCTTATAAACTCTGGCCAAAAGCACCCTCAACACAAAGATGCTTGCTTGTGCCCAGTTTTTCCATATTGCGGTCACGCGGGAGGCGTGTACCAAGCTCAGGACCCGCTGCGATAACATCCTGTATCCAAACAAAATTTGCAGTGTTAGAAATCACAGACAATGGGGCCAGAGGCAATGTTGGGAGGGTCATCCAGAGTAACCCATCCTTCCTGGTCCTGCTGACAAGTGCATGGAGGAACAGGTCACCTTTTTCAGATGCCTTTTTTACATAGCAGATGACAGATATCATATTTCTTCCCTTCTCAACCTTAAGTAAGTCCCAGGTTTGCTACGTTTTCTCTAGTGGTATGCCTTTTCTTTTGCTTCCTCTGGATGCTCACCTGTCTCACCTCTTATTTAAACCATTTTCCTCAATACTGAACACTGCATTTCAAATGAAGCCAAGCAGAACGAAAAAGCTGTTTCACAGGTTTTATTTAAATATACAATGCAAACAGACAGAAAAAGAAGGAAGTATTTTATACTTAAATTTACACCTTTGGAAGGGACACAGAGGAGAATTAAGGTCTTGGTCCTTCAGATGATCTACATCTGATGATCTACATCATCTACATTCTCAATTAAGATCACTAATTAGGATGACCTACCGGATTTTTGGTTTGGTTAGCTCCAGGCGGGCACCTAAGTAATTGCTGCAGGTTTGAAAAGTGAAAGACTTTCCCAGACTCACGCCAAAGTAAAGCTGTGAACAGAATCCAGCACTGCTTCGTCTTAATTCCGTGCCTTAACCACAAAACCACAGTTTTGGGTTTTTTTCCTGTGAAAGAAAAGGTTTCAGGCCTTTCAGAAACAGAAAATAATACCCACCTGCCCATTACAGAAAGTTCAGCTTGTTTTATCATCGCGTTTCCATGGTTTGTTTTCACCGTTGTTCTCCAAACTGGCAAAACAGAGACTAGCTTGCCAAGGTCTGTGATAATTTTAGTTGTGTTATTCTATTTATGTGTCCCTTTGTTTGTGACCTGGCCCAACGATCTTGATGCCAATATTTACAAGCACTCCAAAGCGTTAAATTGTTTTAAGGATATCAGTAAAGTTTTTGCTTGACATCTCACTACCTGTGGTTGAGCCAACTCGCATGGTGCAAGACCTACACCGCTACTTGTTTTTCTTCTTTCGTCCAGATTTACTTGGAAAAAAAATCACTTCTCTTCACAAAACTTGGAAAAAATTAGTCTAGACCTGTGAAATCACCTATGCCACCAAGTGAATCTTAGAGAAATTTTGATTCTGAAAAACATACCCCTAACATGGCCTTACCTAAACACCTATTTTGCTGAATACAGACAAGAGTGAGTCAAAATGTGCCAGAATCCAGAGTAACAACTATGCATGGTTCACATGGTTCACGTGGTTCACATTTGAAATGTGAACTAAACTTTATACGGAAATTTCAGCCCAAAGGTATGGTTTTTTATTCACCTGTTATTCAACTCTTTTGCCCCTACATTGCACCCTGTGAACTTTACTTAACAGGGTCTACCACCATCTGTGCATATTAGCACATCTAATGTTAAAATTCTTAACATCAAATTAACAATAATGAAAATTCATTGCACATCTGAGAATGTGTTTCCCATTCAGGAAAATAAATGGAAATGCCTTTAAGCCTATCCATATTAAGGGCAGCATGTAAGCAAATAACTTTAATCTTGTACTAAGCATGTGCTTAAATAAATGAAGATGCTTTTCCAGCCTATATTTTGCACATTGCTTATAAGCGCATCAGAACTTCTCTAAGCTTCACTTATTGGCATAGGATGGATCTTATTGTTACAAGCCTGAAGTAGGAGGTCTAATAAAATTTCCTAATCTGATGAACCACATAAAAAGAACCAGAACAAATATAATTTTATATCTCTACGGGGGGGGAAAACAGATGATGTGGCTTGAAGTTTGTTCCCCTATCTTTTACTAGGCTGTAACTTATACAAATTATATCAAGCGCTGCAATAAAATGAAGCTGGATTTATTTGTAGGCACAGATCTTCTTAAAAAGATGTAATTTTTTAAATCCTGTAGGAAATAGAAGCTGTAAAAAAAATTACACCAGATTTAGAAGAAAAGCAAATAAAATACAGATGATGCTATTATAATGTTTTAAAATATGTATTTATCACGTGTTGTTATTATTTCCCTTTCAGAAGGAATGTTGTTTCAGGTCTCTCAATAAAAATAACAATTTGTGCACAGTCTAATAGTAACAAACTGCCTAAGTGAAACCACTGCCAGAATACCCTCATAATGAGGCAATATGAGATAAAGCAGTACACAGAAGAATAAAAAATTCTAAACGAGAAGGAAAAAGAAGATTTTGGAAATGATCCAAGCTTTATGTTTCAGGCGTCAGACATTCTCTCACTGATGAATGGGTAGGAGGAAGTTTACCGAGCGGTAATCACTTGGCTCCGATTCATCTTGCTAAAGTTTAGGTGTCTAGGTATCTAAAAATTGGATGTCTAGTCATGGCTGATTATCTGTGTTCCTTCTGTAGTCAGTAAAGAGAGATAGGCACCTCTGTAAGGTGATTCAGTCTACCTATCTCGGGACATTTATCTTGGGATAGAATGAGTCTCTCTCTCCTGGTGCCTCTTTCTGTCTGTTCATTACAGAGGGAGCCTGGGTGGTTAGCTTAGATTAGATGCCTGACTTGTAGATAACTAAATTCAGGTGAGATGATTCTCTCCATAAGTAATTACTCTTATTGTTGATACTGGGGATAATTTCCACTGATATCAGGACGTGATGTTTATCTGTACACCCTGTGGGATTTAACCAACAAAGTTTTCCAAATGGTAGTAATGCTTTCCAGAAACAGAAATTCGTGCCTGAATTTGTACTTGCCCAGGTCATCCCTTCTAGTGGTTGCGAATATTAGTCTGTGCCTCCCGTCTTAACTTATTGTATGCCAGTGAAATGAGCAACTCCCACAATCCATCCCAGAAATAGATGCATTTCAGTGGGGAGGGAAATAACTGATTTATACATCCGCAACACCAGCAGCACTTAAGTTCTGCCCATAGTTCAAGATGGAGGTAATAGTCTTCTGGATTGTTACAAAATCCAATTTTCTGCTGAGCTTCTCAGTAGCCTCAGATGAAAAAATATACAGTAAAGTGTAACACAGACCCGAGTTCAGTTCTGCAGATGGATCACTCCCCTCACGAGAGTCTTCTTCTTGTACGTTGTATGCTATAAGGTGGAGGAGGCTACATGAAGAGGAGGTCTCTCTCCACATCCTCAGTTCTTTAACAAAGACCCTATGTGCTGAAGCACTACCAAGAATCCCTATGAAACACTTCAAGGCATCCAACCTCAATGTCATACTGATGAAAAAAAGGGCTTCTTGGGAAAATAATAAACAAAAAAACCAACTGTGACACAATTTTCTCATTATTTCAGGTATCATGAACTGAAAAAAAAAAAGATGGTGATAAAGGTAGAGATACTACAGGAGGCAGAGGGAGACATGGACTGAATGCTAACACGGATGTGGCTGGTCCAGTGTAGTGACAACTAGTTTTGACCACAGTAGATGTAAGCTAAGTAGCAAAGGTTGGCCAGAAAGAATTTATTTTAGGAACATGAACAGAGTTTTTGGTCCTAGGCTTTCTTATCCTAGTACCTAATAAGCCCGTAAGGAATTCAACAGAATTTTCTTTTTTCACTCAGTAGAACAATTTGACAAAACTGGAACTGGCTCTGGGACATGGTTTGTTAATACGTGTCACAACTCAAAATGTAAAGAAATAAAAGTTCAAAGATTTTAATACCCTCTATGACATTTCCAAAAAAATTGTCCAGACTGTATAAAAAGCTCCTTTGGCCTCCTCAGCCATTCTAACATACAGAACCCAAGCCTTACAGTTCAGTATTTTCTGTCTTTAACTGCCAGGACAATGGCAAGTCAAGAGTAGGACAAACTTCCAAGAAATTTCTAAACTCACTTCTGGTCTCCACAGTCCAGAGCCTAACTCCTGGCCCCAAGCAGGCACTTCTGTTCAAAGGGATGATTCAATCTTGAGTTGTGTCCTGGGGACATCTTAGAGACATTGGCATCTTATCATCACTGACTGATATTGCCTATGGATGTAAGGCAAGTTTTGAAGAAAGAGGTGATGAAATTAACTGAGGAAAAAAGGAAGAAATACATCTCTATCTTTCTGATGCACAAGCACTTTGGCTGGATGAAACTCTACTGTGCCTCAGAGATTGTTTGTTCTGTTGTTCTAACTACTGGTTAGTCTAATAAAAGCTTTATCTTCCCTCTGCAGAGCTTATCTTTCTGTATAAAACTGTAGACATGCTAGACAGGTCTGTCTGAAAACAGTTTTAGTAGTGACTTATAAGAAATGAATTGGTAAGTTATCAGCCCACTTCTACCTGAGTAATGCTTGGGTATTGATTATGTAAGGAACGTTACTTTGGTTTCTGAAGAATGACAAAGAACTTAGTAGCTCATGAATGGTTCTAATCTTGGCCATGATTCTTAAAGAGCGTAGTTAAATATTCTGTTGAAGAGAGTTTAGGTGTGTGTGCAAACGTCTTTCACTCATAAGGAGATTAAGTTATACAGAGTTAAACAACCTATTACTGCAAATTCTTTGGGGCAGGGATCCTCTTTCTGCTCCAAGTTTAATGGCTTAGAGCAATAATCTTGTGGCTCTTAGCAACTGCTGAAACACAAAAGGTAAATAAGGGTGTTTAAGCTTGATCACAGGCCTTTGCTCCACTTGGTAATTGTTTATTTGGGTGACTCCCATGTACTTCACTGTTACTGCAGGCCACATTGTCACCTAGGTACATATTGCAGAACTGGCCTAGAAAAAACAGACAGTGCTGATTCTCTTTGCTTTCTGTGGACCAAAGGAAAAGAAAAAAAATCAACCTACAGGGCTATTATTCTGGCCTTTCTTTGATCACTGACTTCACTTAATTTAAAATTAAAGAAAGATCAGAAAGAATAAATGCATATTAAATTAATAGCACCTATTCAAAAGGCTTGCATATTGCAGATAACAAAGTAATGTTCACAGAAAAGATAGAGATACAGAGTAGGATGGAATTTCCCCTACTTGTTATCATTTTCAGATGTCCATATTCATGCTTATTTAATCATTACCATAATCTGTATAGAAAAATGGCCATGACAATCTGTATCTCACTATACACATATACACATGTATATTAGTTGGAAAGGAAACACAGGACCTGTTTCTTCTCTCCCTTATCTAGGCATTATGTATCATCAATATCTTTATTGATGATCTGGATGAGG
>NW_010541036.1:0-9229 GCF_000687285.1 Phaethon lepturus
GATTCTGTGATTCTGTGGAAAAAAAAAAAAAAGTCTAAGTATTCTGCTAGCCAGATATATTGGATCTGGCTGAGATGGAGTTAATTTTCCCATAGCAGCCCTCATAGTGCTGCGCTTTGTACTGGTAGCTAGAAAGGTGTTGATAACACACCAGTGCCTGGCTACTGCTGAGCAGTGCTCACACGGCATCGGGGCTGTGTCTCCAACATTGCCCCCTCACTGGTAGGCTGGGGGTGGGCAAGATCTCGGGAAGGAACATAGCCAGGACAGCTGACCCAAACCGACCAAAGGGATATTCCATACCATAGGATGTCAGCTCGGCAATAAAAGCTAAGGGGTGGGAGTGCTTTTTTTTTTTTTTTTATGATATTTGTCTTCCGGAGAAACTGCTATGAATGCTGAATCCCTGCTTCCTAGGAAGTGGCTGGACATCACCTGCTGATGGGAAGTAGATAATAAATCTTTTGTTTTCCTTTGCTTCTACCTGCGGCCTTTGCTTTTGCTTTATTAAACTGCCTTTATCTTGGCCCACGCCTTTTTCCATCTTATTTTCTCCCCCCCCTGCCCCTTGGAGTGGGCGGAAAAATCACTTGTTTAGCAGAGTGTCAAGCTGTTGAATAAAATTAATCATGGCAACAATGACTGAAAGAGGAGTTCTTTAATTGCCTACTGCCAATGTGATGAGGCTGGCTAATAAACAAGTGTCAATGGAATGGAATTGCTAATTTCTAAACCTAGATGCTGATAAAACAGAATTTCTCAGACTAGGAGGGAGGATTCTTGTGATTGGAATCAAAGGACGGAAGTAGGTTGGAAACGGCATCACATAGCAAAAAAGACATTTCCTCTTTTTCCCAGCCGTTGAACCAAATGATCTTGAAGGCCAAAAGATCAATTAATACCTAAAATAAGTGCTTACTGATGACTGCTATAGACTGTCAAATCCAGCTAGAGACCTGGATGAAATACTAACCAGCTTGTTGTGTGTAAGGGGAGGAAAAAAAGCTTTTTTGTGTCTGTGTATGTGGAGCTTTCAATGCCAGTGGCATGTTGGAGGTTTCATTCTGACAGCATGAGAGCACCTGTGCAAATGTTGATTAGATGACAATATCCAAATGCAAATCCTCATATCACATATTAGGATTTTGTCTGAGACCTATTCTCAGCAGATAAAGAACTGAGGTAAGAACTGAGCTCAGAACTAAATGTTATATAAGTGGAAGTGATTGTGGCTTGAATACACACTTTGAAATGGAATAAAATCTGAAGTGGTCTGATATATATCTCAGCCCAGATGCTCAAATAAATGGACTTTAGTGCCAAAATAACATCTAAAATGCCCTATCTTGCTATTTCCAGAAGAGGTAAATCTCTCAAAGTTTTATACAATGTCACACTAACTGAGTTGAAAGAAAGGCTGTGGGCAGAAAAATGCAGATGATAATTAGGTTGTTTGTGTAAATGGATAGAAAGCTGCAAAAATGTAGCTGAAAGAGGAGGCTATGCTGGAATGAAAAATAAGGGAAAAAGTACATTGCTTGCACTAAAAGGAAGTTGAAAAGTCAAAAGTTTAACAATAGATGAAGAAAGCAAAAGAAATTAAGAAGAAACCAGCAGCAGAGTTAGGAAGTCTAAGGAGGTTTTCCAAGTGCATTAATAGCAAAAACATCTTGACAATAATATGAATCTGTCATAGATATATGTGGTAGGTTTGTCAATAATAGACACAAAAAGAAAAAGAGTTCAATAACTATTTCTCTTCTAGAAAAAAAACCACAACAATTGATGCTTCACTGTCACATAGAAATAATGCAATAGTTTTCATAACAACACAAAGATGTTGTGAAAAAGCAGTTATTAAAATGCACAGTTTGTAAAACCACTGGTCAAGACAGTTTGTGTTCAAGAATTTTGAAAAAACTAGCTATGGAGCTTTAAAAGACATCCATGTTGAATTTTTCAGTAAGTGTTGGGATACTGAAGAAATTCTGGAGAACTGGAGGAAAGTTAATGTTGCGTTAGTATTTAGAAAGGGTAAATGGAATATGCTGGATGGCTGTATTTAATTACATGTGCTGATATATTCTCTACTCATGTGAATAAGACTACTCAGTAATACGAAGATTGCTGCCTTAACATCAGTCTAAGTAAAAATATCAGAATACTTGATATAGGATCAAAGAACTAGAAAAGGGTTTATAATTACATGTCAATCTAAAGGGCTTATTTGAAAAGAGTTCTTGTTGCAGTGTCATTTCTCTTAAGGAGTTTACAAATTTGACAAAAGTCATAGTGTGGATGTAGGATGTTCTGACTTCAGTCATGAACTTAAATTGGTAACTCTTGATACGTACTTTAGTGCATGCCTGGGCTGGTACAAATCACTATGTCACATGTAGGTTTACAATAAAAGTATAAATAGGAATTGTTATTGATTAACTCTGCCTGTAAGTTTCCTGAAAGGGTAAGTTCTGGGCTATGTGCTGTTTAGCAGTTTTAGCAGTAAGTCAGAAGACAAAAGAAAAACTGTACTGATGATCTGCTGATAACATAAAGGTTAAGGTAGGAAAAAAATAAGGCAGAGTCCAACACCAATGTGATAAACCCAGGTATCTCAAAGGCAAATAATAAAGGTAGGGAGGGTGGGAATACCTGTTCTGGAAGGAAATACGCTAGAGAGAGACTTGATGTCATGGTGGATGATCAACCAAGAGAATTTATTTTGGCCAAAATGACTCATGAGATTGTTGCATGGATAAACAGGGAGATCTCAGGAGGGAGAAGAATGACCATTCTGCATACCATGGCATTAGTGTGCACTGACGTCTGCCTTTCAGCAAGTACCCTGAAAAACTGGAGAGGGCTCTAAGAAGATCCTAAAGTATCACCTTATATAATAAGCTTTGGCAAAACTGCGTTTTGTCATGGTGCTCCCCTTTTTGACCATTGCCTGCAATCTATCTGGACGGAGTACAGAGAGAGTGATGAAGTAAGCAAGGGACACGGGGACAAACAAACTAATGAGCAAAGAATAAAAGAGTTTAATAGCAAGCATCAGGAGATCGCACTGACATTTTCAAGGTGAAAGGTTAATAACTTAAAGCTGTAAATACTCATGAAGGAGAGAGATTATTGAGCTGAAAGTGGAAGGTTTAGGAGTAATTGAAAAATACTAGGATAGGTAGTAGACAAAGAGTCGTCTTTTTGTCTAGTCTGTCTGCTCGACAGTCAGATGTATTAGTCTGTATGTTAGTTTATCTTCTCAGAGAAGCAGTGAGAAATGTTGAGTTGCTATTTTGATATTAGATGGAGAAAAACATTAGAAAAACTCTAAGGAAATTCCTATTTCGGCAGGAAGATGACTTGGCTGACCTGGAATTGATTTCCTGTCATGAGTTCTATAAGTATTTTGTGTAATTTTCTTCTCTTCTGCAAAGTAACATCAGGACTCAGGAAAAATTTCAGCCCTGCAGGTGTCTGAATGCTTTTTTCCCTGTAAGATAGTGAAAGAAATGGAATTACCTTATGAGTGCTGGAGGCTTCTGATTTTACTGTGTTTGATTACAGAAAAAGCAATGGATTTGTGCTGTGCTGCTAAAAGATCCCATATTTTTGCTGTGACAGTTGAATATTGTTACATTTACTGTTTTTTCCTGATAATTTTTTTATGTTCCTTAATGGCAGACTTCCCTTAAAATCACAGATCTCCTTTCTTTCCATCTTCTGTTTCGCTCCACTTATCATTGCCTTTTGCTGATCGAGACAGAAAAATCATGTATTTGATAAGAGACAGTCTTTATTATTTGTTTAATGCTGAAATTCATGTCATACAAGAATTACATACAAGCATGTATGAAAGGATATTTAGGGTCTAGGGTCTTCTGTCCAAGTGTATTTTGTCTCTCAGTGAACTCAGGTGTAATGACTGCCCTTCTTTCCTCCCATGTGCCCAGTTCAGTAAGTGGCATCTTCCCAGGATAGGTGAGCAGGGCCGTTACCATGCATTTGAATGAACCTTCTTGGCTTTTTGCCCAAATGGAATAGGATGTTGCTGACAGTCTGCACAGTGGACAATGTAATTAGCAGATCAAGTTTTATGCAGTGCTCTTTGTGACAAAGTAGTAGTTAAGTTTTAATATATCATAATACCAGACCAGCAAACTTCATAGACACTTATCTCAATGATACAAAAAACTTTTGTACCCTGTTTGTCTCAGCCATCAACCAATGGCAATGGATTTTTTTTCACACTAAAGCAGTAAATTCATGTTTCAGGTAACTTAGGCCTATGTTCATGGTGGTCTGCCACTGGAACTTGTGTTTGCTAATGAGAAAGAAGAAGAAAATCCAAAAGGTGTTTATATGTGTAATTGGGGAGAGGGGGGATGCAAGTAAAATATTTGTATTAAGTTTGTGTTTTATCAGGAGGAATGTCTCTAGCAGAACTTCTGCCATGAACATGCTATGTTTTGTGGGTCCCACGATATTCAGGCTATTTCCAAAACACACGAGCAGCTTGGAACATGTGAGGAGATGAGTGGGTGGAACAGACTTTACAGAAAGCCCTGAGGGAAGTAAATACTGAAGCTACAGCAGTGCCTAACGAAGATCAGAGCAATACAGAACTGAACAACATCTCAACAGACACAGAACATAAGTTAGGAGGAGCAGACTCAAGTTGTGAAAAGGTCTTGTTCTCTTTCCACAGCAGAATTTCTTTTAATATGGTGAAATAGTTTTGTTTGCAATATGTGATTGGTTTTTAGCATGGATTTTTTTGAGAGTTTTATGAAGAGATTCCCCCATCGTTTTTCATAAGACAAGCCAAGAAAGGCAAGTCTTTCATAAAGCTGGCCAAAGAAGAATTCACATTCTTTCTGAAGATATTATTGAAGATACCTTACTTAGCAGACCAGTTTCAGTGTCTTACACTTGGTGCAGAATCGGCTTTTCAAACATTAATGTCCCTACATATTTGAACACGGAGGCAGGAAAAAATGTAGTGCTTGACAATTGGTCTGTGGAGACCAGAGGTCTGTCATCAGTACAGCACGTGTCTGCTGCAGCGTGATGCTGTTCTGTTCTAAAGTTATCCTTTCCTTGGAACCCCATGAAGATCGATGGCTGTCTTTAGTACTACAATAAAAGATGGAAGGATACAGCATTCTCATGTCATGAAATATTTCACAGCATTTTACCCACTGTGTCATATGACATGTTGTCCTATATATTAACACAAAAATCGTTTTAGCAGTTTAAAACCAGACCAGATATTGCTGGAAAACTAAAAGCAGTGGTAACTTTGAAAAAGCTGGGCATATGTTCAAGTTTTGGGGGGTTTTTGTATTTCTTTTTCTAGATCCTTCTGTATGTTTTCATAATATTACTGTTCAAATTAGTTCTGTTGAGAATATCTTAGCTGTTTTCAATGGCATGTATATACATCTTTGTCTCAACTGCAGTTCACGTGAATAGGATTCCTGTCTCCTCTGACACTATTTCACATTTTTATATTGCTGAATTCATAACACACATACCTGAGGTTTGAAAGAAACACGTTTTGCATCTCTCTCTTTGAAAACCTTTTGAAAACAAATATATTTGTTCTGGTCACCTTGTTTATGATTCCTAGAAAAGAAAAGGCCACGGACAATCTCAAACAAAGATTACTGCATCCTTAGTTTGGGACTTGTATATTTTCACATGCATGGGCTAAATAAATAAAAAAAGCCGTTGTTGGTATGAATTGTTCCAAAGAGAAGTCAGAAGGTACTGAATATTTAATTGCCAGAAGTATACAATGAATAATAATTTTGGTAAGTTTATTTTATTTTGAATGACAAAAATTTGATCCAGAAGAACATCTCAATTTAAAACCAGCAAATCTTAGTGTGCTGGATTTAATAGTCACATTAGTGAAGCAGAAAATCCTTTCTATGGCCTTTTACATCTTCTGAGATTTTGGTCTTTTTTTTCCAGCACAACCAAACTTTACATCAGACTCCAAGATTTGATCTGAATAAAAATGCCTAAATGTGTATGTATTGGTATCATAATTATGAGCAAATGTCTCAGTTACCAATGAAGTTTTTTTTAATAGATATATGACAAAGGGATCCCTGAGATGGAGCAGTGCAGGTGGATTATTACTAGGTATCAGATACAAGGAAGTTACCTGATTCCTTTGAAAATCCATGCTTCTTGCCTGGCAGTAAGAAAGAAATCTGTTCTCTGAATGTATGCAACGATGCATAGGTTTCACTAGCATTAGTTTCAGCTGGGGCATCTTCTTGTGCAGTGAAGATGAGAGCACTTATGCGGGTCCTCCCAAAAGGTTGTTGATAAATCCATGTCATATATTGTATAGCTAATATATACTTTACAGTTCTTCTTCTAATCATGGAATGGTTTGGGTCAGAAGGGACCTTTTAAAGATCATCTAGTCCAATCCCCCTGCCATGGCAGGGACACCTTTCAGTAGATCAGGTTGCTCAAAGCCCCATCCAACATGAATGCTTTAGAGGTTTAGTTGTTGGCAGGCAGCTACATGTACTGTTGCTGCAACATGGGCACTAACGGAACACACAGTTTTTTTGGTGAGGTTATATACTGGTAAAAATGGGGGTGGATGAAGAATAGTAAAGAACACATTAGTAAGTAAAGTATTCTGTTGTAGTTATGTTTCTGGGAAGTGCTAGGACTATTTTGAAACATCATCAGGACAGTACCGCACCAGTACACTGTAATGGGGATGGGTGTAATATAACAGGGCTTTTTATAATATATATTCATGTTTAACCATATGGGAGCATAGTTTTGTATAGAAACACCAAACTCTTCCCTTGTTCTTTTCATTTTGTTATAGTTGTTGTCTCCTGTTCTGGATCGCAAGAAGAAAACTCTTCTTCACCAAATCCACCTCAGAGGCTCTCCCTGACAAAAAACAGGATGGTGTCATTGCATCAGCCTTCTAAACCAGGTACTACAGTCCTCTTCCTTACATCCTCTTTGTTTCTACTTTGGAATCTAGGTGCAAGATGCTGGCCGTCACAAGGACCCTTTACCAGAAGGTTGTCCCACTGGCTTTCTGACTGGAAATGGAGCAATGACTCAAACAGGCCAGTGTAACCTAAGGGCATGCCTTATAAAAAAAAAAAGACGACCCCAAAATGTCAAGCCCGCCCCCCCCAGCCCCCAAAAAAACCCCAAAACACAGAACAACAGGAAAAAAAAAAAAAAGAAAAAAAAATTCTTCTCCATCAGCACAGTAAAATCCACCAGATTTGGGTTTGGGAGTTCTTGAGATAAAAGCTAATTAGTGGAGCTGCTTTCCAGCAGTTATAGAACAAACTACCTTTCCTGACACTGAATGAAATGTGGTGGTTTTTTTTTTTTTTATTTTTGCAACTGGAGTTTTCTTTTTCTAGGCATTGTAGAAGCCCAGTGAGCTGGACAAAATGGTTGTGAGATAGGTGGGATGAATTTGGTCTTACTGTGGTGCCAGGATAGATGTAGCAAACACCATACTTCACAAATGCCTGAGAAATGAACCAGTTGCTATCAGTAGTGTGGAAACTTGGAAATTGAAGTGATACCTTTTCATTTAGTGAAATAATCACAGAATGGTTGAAGTTGGAATGGACTTCTTGAGATCATCTAGTCCAACCCGCCCCTGGCTGAAGTGGAGTCAGCTTGAGCAGGTTGCCTATGACCATGTCCAAATGGCTTTAGAATACCTCCACAAATGGAGACTGCATAACTTCTCTGGACAACCTGTTCTAGTCTTTGACCACTCTTACAGTAAAAAAGTGTTTTTTTGTGTTCAGATTGAATTTCCTGTTTCTTTTTTCATTTGTGCCCATTTTCTCTTGTTCTGTCAGTGGACACTACTGAGAAGTGTCTATCTTCCTCTTCATTCCCTCCCATCAGTTGTTTGTATGCATGGATAAAATCCCCTTGAGCCTTCCCTTCTACAGGCTGAACAGTTCCAGCTCTTTCAGCCTCTCTTATGAAAGATGCTCCAGTCCCTCAATCATCTTTGTGGACCTACGCTGGACTTGTTCCAGTAAGTCGGTAACTTTCTTGGATGGGGGAGCCATCCAGCTGTGCACCGTACTCCAGGTGTGGTCTCACCAGTGCTGAGTAGAGGGGAAGGATCACTTCTTTTGATTTGCTGGCAATACTTTTCCTAATGAGGCCCAGAAGGCTGTTGGCCTTTGTTGCAGAGGCTTTGCTGGCTCATAGACAGCTTGCTGTCCACCAGGACCCGCACCCTACCATCCCTGAGACAAAGACAGCAGATGGAGGCTCAACGAGAAGCAGAGGATCCCCTACCCTCTTGCCATCAGGCAGAAGGAGGGGACCTAAGAGGTGAGGGGGAATGGAAACAGGTCCCTGCTCTGGGCGGTAGGTGAATCCCCTCCTGGTCTCCCTCACTGTCCCAGCTGCCCTTACTCAACAGACATGGGGCTCTGGATCTTGAGGGCGGGGCAAATGAGGATATAGATGAAAGTCCATCTGGGGAAGGTTGTCTAGGGTGAGTCAGTCAGCCCCACGCATCAGGACACCTCCTGTTAAGAAAAAAAGGGTAATTGTCATAGGTGACTCTCTTCTGAGGGCAACAGAGGGCCCAATATGCCAACCAGACCCAACCCACAGGGAAGTCTGCTGCCTCCCTGGGACTAAGTTGAGAGATGTCACGAGGAAACTCCCCGGTCTGGTTCAGCGCACTGATTATAACCCACTGTTGTTTATGCAGGTTGGCAGTGACAAGGTTGCGCAAAGAAGTCTAAAGTGATTGAAAGGGACTTCAGAGCACCGGGGCAACTGGTTGAAGGATTGGGAGCACAGGTAGTAGTGTTTTCGTCAGTCCCTTCAATGGCAGGGAGGAACACTGAAAGGAACATGAAAAGACACCTGGTTAACATGTGGCTCAGAGGCTAGTGCCATCAGTGAAATTTTGGGTTTTTTTGACCATGGGGCGGTTTACAAGGCACCAGGCCTCCTGGCAGCAGATGGAGTGCAACGCAGCAGATGGAATTCAACTGTCTCCAAGGGGGAAAAGGATTCTTGCTTATGAGCTGGCAGGCCTCATCAAGGGGGCTTTAAACTAGATTTGAAGGGGGAAGGGGATAAAACCAGGATCACCAGAGATGAGCCTAGAGGTGGCATGCCGGTGTTGGGGGTGAAATCAATAGCCCAGCTCAAGTGCATCTACACCAATGCACGC
>NW_010541036.1:9368-9720 GCF_000687285.1 Phaethon lepturus
AAGTGTTGGGTGAAGCAACCAAAGAATGATAGAATTCTCAATTCTTGGTGAAGTAAGGAGGGGGGTCAGCAAAACAACTACCATCGACTTCCAGAGGGCAGACTTTGGCCTATTCAGGTCACTGGCTGAGAAAGTCCCTTGGGAGACAGTCCTGAAGGGCAAAAGGGTCCAGGAAGGCTGGACATTCTTCAAGAAGGAAATCTTAAAGGCATAGGAGCAGGTGGTCCCCATGTGCCATAGGACAAGCTGGAGGGGAAGCCAACCGGCCTGGCTGAACAGGGAACTTTTGCTGGGACTCAGGAAAAAAAAGGAGAATTTATCACCTTTGAAAGAAGGGGCAGGCCAATCAAGA
>NW_010541036.1:11011-11317 GCF_000687285.1 Phaethon lepturus
CGAGTGTATGAGGGAAAGGCTGTGGCTGTTGTCTACCTGGACTTTAGTAAAGCCTTTGACAACATCTCCCACAGCATTCTCCCAGAGAAGCTGGTGGCTCATGGCTTAGACAGGTGTCTGGCTGGACGGTTGAGCCCAGAGAGTCCGTGGTGAATGGAGTTAAATCCGGTTGGCTGCTGGTCACAAGTGGTGTTCCCCAGGGCTTGGTTTTGGGCTGATCTTGTTTAATATCTTTATTGATGATCTGGATGAGGGAATTGAGTGCTCCCTCAGTAAGTTTGCAGATGACACCAGGTTGGGTGGGAG
>NW_010541036.1:11548-58750 GCF_000687285.1 Phaethon lepturus
CAAGGCGAAGTGCCGGGTCCTGCACTTGGGTCATAAGCTCCCCATGCAACGCCACCGGAGTGGGGAGGAGTGGCTGAAGAGCTGCCCAGCAGAAAAGGACCTGGGGGTGCTGGTTGACAGCCAGCTGAACATGAGCCAGCAGTGTGCCCAGGTGGCCAAGAAGGCCAACAGCATCCTGGCCTGTATCAGAAATAGTGTGGCCAGCAGGAGTAGGGAAGTGATTGTGCCCCTGTACTCGGCACTGGTGAGGCCGCACCTTGAATACCGTGTTCAGTTTTGGGCCCCTCACTACAAGAAGGATGCTGAGGTGCTTGAGCATATCCAAAGAAGGGCAACGAAGCTGGTGAGGGGTCTGGAGCACAAGTCTTATGAGGAGCAGCTGAGGGAACGGGAGTTGTTTAGTTTGGAGAAGAGGAGGCTGAGGGGAGACCTTAGTGCTCTCTACGACTACCTGAAAGGCGGTTGTGGTGAGATGGATGTTGGCCTCTTCTCCCAAGTAACTAGTGATGAGAGGAAACATCCTCAGTTTGTGCCAGGGGTGGTTTAGACTGGATATTGGGAAAGACTACCTGAAAGGCGGTTGTGGTGAGATGGATGTTGGCCTCTTCTCCCAAGTAACTAGTGATGAGAGGAAACATCCTCAGTTTGTGCCAGGGGTGGTTTAGACTGGATATTGGGAAAAATTTCTTTGAGGAGAGAGTGGTCAAACATTGGAACAGGCTGCCCAGGGAGTCGCCATCACCAGAGGTGTTCAAAAAATGTGTAGACATGGCACTTCAGGATATGGTTTAGTGCGTATGGTGGTGTTGGGTTGATGGTTGGACTTGATGATCTTAGAGGTCTTTTCCAACCTTAATTATTCTGTGATTCCAAAGTCTTTCTCTTCAGAGTTGCTTTGCAGTTAGTCGGCCCCCAGCGTGTACTGGTGCCAGGGGTTACTCCTCCCCAGGTGCAGAACTTGGCATTTCCTTCTGTTGAACTTCAAGAGGTTTCTATCAGCCCAATATCCAGCCTGTCCAGGTTGCTCTGAGCGGCAGCACAGCCATCTGGTGTGGCAGCTGCTCCCCTCCCTGTATTGTAACCTCTGAACTTGCTGAGGGTGCATTCTGCCCCTTTGGTCCAGGTGATTAATGAAGATGCTAAACAATAAAGAAAGGCCTGCGCATGCTAGGAAAGTCACATGCATTCCTCACAGGAGGTCGCAAGGTGACCTAGCCTTCCCAAAGAGGGGGTCCTTATAGTAACATATATATGTATATATAACACACATATATATATAGTAACATATATAGTCTTGCAGATGGTATCTAATTGTTTAAAGTGTGAACCTCCTTTCTGACATGCCCTGTGACCTTCCATGAGCTTTTTTCCTTTTTTTTTTTCCTTTTCCGTTCTGCACATTTTTTGCCGTTCTGGGGACCCATGCTTGAAGTTCTCCAGGTTCATAGGTGCTAAGCAAAGCTGGATATGAAGCATCTGTAAGGTGGTACACAGCAGTGTCGGAGGTTGTAGCTTTCAGTGTTGTCTTATGCTGTGACCACACGAGTGTACCCGGTTCTTTTGCTCTGTGATTTATGTTAAACGACAGCTTCTTGTTGACTGATCTATCGCAATGCAATGCACATGACCCGTTGCTAGAAAGCTCAGAGATGTTTTTTTACCAAATGTCAACAACTTCCCTGATCTATTTCAGACACTCCTTCCAGGCATTCAGATCCTCTCAGGCCTCAGATTGTGGCAGATAGATAGGCTTTATATAACCCAGAGAGTATGGGAATATTCCCAGAGTATGGGAATTAGGTGGTTTTGAAGGAGAATGTTGTGTTCATTTATCTGAGGTGTGAACTGTTCTGTTATGTGAGGCATGTTCTAAAGATTAAGTCTGCATTGGTTCAGTCCTTGCTACTGCAAGCAGGGGTATTGGTAAGACTTAATGAAATGATTTTGTGACAAATATTAGTTTCAAGTAATCCTCTATTTAAAAAAGAAAAGGAATTTTTTCTTTCCCGAGCTCTCATTTTGCTCTCTTGCACTTGTTGTGAGGGAAATTGCTTGCTGGGTTTTATGACCAACTAGATTTGTACCTGATAAAAATATTACTACTGCTGACAAGAAGTCTGTGGATACTGAATTAACCTGTCAAACTTTAATACATTTGAAACAGCACAAGAGGTCTGGATCAGGACTCTGCTTTGTCTCACACAGCTGTGGAGTTTCTGAGCTATTGAGATCCCTAAAGCTGTCTTAGTGAATCATGAAACCATAGCCTGAAGCTGTGCACAGACATCTTGCCCTAGATCCAGCAGAGTCAGGAGAGTGGCTGTTATCCTCCTTCCTGCGCCCTGCTGCAGGCTGGCGTTGCAGACACACACACGCAACGCACAATTTGCCGGTTCATCTGCTCATGGCTTCCATTTAAACGTGACGGGCTGCACAGCAGAGTAGACCTTTGCTAAGCTGTATGGATTTGACGAGGTGGGCTGAGAAGCTATTCAGGTGGTTGGCCCAGGCTGTACAGGGCTGGGGAGCGTTCAGAGGAATTGGGGGTGGATGTCTGTTCAGGTGGGAGTTCACAGCCTGTCCCAAGCCACAGCGATGCGCAGCTCTAACATCCACATTTCTTTTACCCCTGCACACTGGGTGCTCTTTTATAAAAATGTAGTTACAATTAACTCTAAAAATCAGGAAAACGTGTCTACTTTGGCTGTTGCACTAAAAAGATGGTTCCATTTCTTCTTTTTGTGAAAGTTTAGTTAGCCAATCTTCTCAAAGCTCCTATGTTTTTATTTCTGCCCTACCTGACTACCTATCCTTGTTATGTCCCTGGCCTTAATTCTGTTCTTTATACCTGTTTTTTCTTCTCCCCAGGAATAGGCTTCCAAAGGGATAACATTGTGTCACTCATGTTTGCAAGGTCTGAATACCCTCTGAATGTCAGGATCCCAAATACGAATGTTTAGTCTCTTATTATTTCTCCTATGGCCTGTGGGTCCTCCAGTTATTACTGTATTATTATTATTACTACTGAAAATAAACAATCATGCAAGTTAATATCAGTTTGCTGTATCTATTCAGCCCCACTCCATGTGGGAGAGCTTTGTGCAGCTAACATCCCTTCAGGGAGTTTATATTAGATTGATGAGAGAACAGTGAATTACTTCTTGTCTGGTTTATAACATGTTGATTATGAAAAATTCTGGCCAGGATGATCTAGTGTTCACAGTGTTGTGAATAGACTCTGGAGTTTGTTAAGAGGGTGTTCTTGTCTGTCCTGCTGGAGGAAAGCAAAACGGTTTAAAAAAATAATAGTAAAAAAATATGTAAAGCTTGCATTGCTCAGCTCTTCTGCTTGAGACCCTGTCAAGTTCTTTCTGTTGCTGAGAGAGGGTTGACCTTAGAGTTTCATTTGTTCCTCTCTGGCAAAATGCTAAATCCGTACAGTTTCAATATCCTTGCTACACTAGGTGTTATTCTCACTCAGGATTTTATGTACATATGGGCTAGACCTTCCACTGATGTAAATTCACTGTTGATACCAGTGGGAAGATGCAGATTTACACCTGTCAAGAACTTGTGGGGTTATTTTTCTTCCTAGTATGTCCCTTCACCCACCCTGGGAGAGACTCTGTTGTTATTGCAAGACAAACTTTCTTTTTTCCCCTTCAACTCTTCCATTTCTTGGGAGAGATAGCCCCCATACGCCATACGTCTGTTCATTCATGTGCCTGCATCACCCCTGCCTGTTGAACTGGGGAAGGCCTCAATGAAACCTTTGGTTTCTCATAACAGAAATCTCTTGTATCATCGGCTCAAGCTGTTCATGGGTGACGTCTACAGATAATTTTGGAAAACCGGATTGGGTGTTATCTTCAGTTGGTGTCCTGGTGCCTCAGGAGAGGCAGCAGCTGCTTCTGGAAAACAGTTCTTCCCGTGGAGATGTTGAAGGTAGGTAGAGTTACAGTTCCCCTCGAATGGACATCTGCTTTCTCCCAGCACTCGTAGCAGCTGTGGGTGGCAGCAACCTGCTGAGGCCTCAGGCACGTGTCACTAAAAGTCTTGCCATATGCTGGTTCTGGTGCACAACTCCTAAGTGTGCTGTCACTGCCCAAGAGTCACTAAGAACCATATAATGTACATGTACTGCCTGAGTTGTATATGTACGTACCCTGTATACAGCCAGCCCCTTTATATACTCCTTTTTTATCTCCCTGTTTTAGGATAAGCTACTTTTGCTTAGACACGGGATTTCTCTTCAGAAACTCAATCCTTTATAAGCCAAGTCTGGCTCCACATGTCTGTTGTCTGACTTGCAAAGTCTTTGGCTTCTGTTTTGTTGGACATGTCTTCACCCTGCTTTGTTTGGTTTCTTCTCTTCTCATTCCTTTTGTCACTTCTTTACTTATTTCCCTCATTTTTACTTTATTCTCCTTTCTCTACTTTCTGTTATTTTTTGGTTATTGTGCATAGTCCTCTCTCTTCTTCTCATGATTCCTTTTTTCAAACTCCTTATCCATTTTCCTCTTATTATCTCTCTTCCATCCACACTGTGTGTCTCTTCTTTTTTTTTTTTTTTTTTTTTTCTTCCCTCACAGGGGACATTTTCCTCCTGAACACCAGTAGGCTCCCAGATAGATGTGAGTTCAGCCTGCATAGCCCCATCCTGCCTGGGAGCTTGGACTCTTGCTTGCTGGAACTGGCCATATATTCACAGGATGCTGTTCCTTTCCTCCAGAGGTTCACAGTTGAAATCAGATATGTGGAGACAAACAGAAATATAATAATTTCTCTGAAAGTTGGCCATGAGGAGGATGCCGGGTAAGACAATCAATTTGTAACTGTTTAGACTTTGAATTGTAGGGTAGGGTAGGGTGGAGTCCCTCCAGGCCACTGTTCATCACTGTCTTCTCCTCTCTTGAGATCATTGCTGCTGTTACAGGAGAAAATGAAGGCAGAACTGTCAGGACTGAAGTGTGCAGCTTCCTGACAGGATGTCTGTAACAGACCCAGGTTTTGTGTGTCCCCTTAGCAAAGAACACACTTACTTAGGACTCAGTCTTCTTCCCTCACATTTGGGAAGGGTCAAGAGTGGTTGAGTCTCTCACTGATGCTAGGGCTATAGCTGTAAAATGCACTCAGTCCAAAGACTGCCTTGGTAACATGACTGATAACTCTAAGTATTCAAGGGGTCTTATCATTGTTACAAGGGTCACGCTTCTCATGTTGAGGTAGGGTTAACTTTATCTCTTTCATAATTTTCTCCTTCTGTCTGCTCAGTTCAGGACCATCCTCTTGTGCTTCTTTTGTAGAGGTCAGGGAGGGGAAAAACAGAGGACAGAGGTAAGAAGATTTAAAGACAAAAAAAGAAAGGGCAGCAGCCCTGGATCTTGTCCTGTATTCTCTTCTCTTTCAACTTCCCAGTATTTTACAGTTTAATTCCTGTGTGTAGCAGAATGCAGTAAGGAGAAGGAATGGGCAAAGGGAATGAATTACAACAGGAGAGGAAGGAGAAAAGTCCACGTGTCATCTGATTTTGCCATTTTCCATGTGCTTGTTTTTCCTTTGCTGTAATCTGCCTTGTGAAGAACCTGGGTCAGACACAGAGCAGTGCTTTTTATTTCCATCACCTGACTGACTCCCATGGAGAACTTAAGCAATAGATCCTAGTTCTTGTTTTCTTTGAATTCTTTGGCTCTCCCCAGGCTCCATGGAGATCTGTAGCCAAGACTCCTGGTCAGCCAAAGATAGCAGAGTCTGACTAAAAAAACGTATTTATTTTCTTTCAGATCCCTTCCTCTCTCTCCTGCTTTTAGCTATTGCTCACTTCCTTCCTGGCTACTCCTTCCCCTTCTTGCCAATTTTACAAGGAATATGTTGCATTTCCTGGGATTTTTACCTACAACTACCCTTGCTGCTTTGAGTATCTGACAAGCCTCTGCAACTGCAACCACAGCTTCATTCCCCTATATAAACTCATAAAATACCCTTTTGAAATACCTAGCTGCCCAGACCAGGCTTTGCTCACAATCATTGCAGCATCTCTGGAATGGATCATAGATGTTGTTTAACAGCTTATTTGAGCACTGCAAAACAGTTCTACGTGAAATAAAGATTATCATCTCTGTAAAAGTGATGGTGTTTAGATTTATTAGAATGGAGTTAGCGTACTGGAAGCTGGCATAGACCCTGGTACTACTTTTTCTTGATGAGTGAAGTGAAGCACTGGTAAGTTCAGAGGGTTTAGCATTAAGATTTTAAAGATGGAAAGTGACTGAGTCTTGTTTTAAATCAAGATAGAAAGGGGAAGGAACAGAGACAAAACAAAATTAGGAACCAGTTAGGTCAAATACCCTTCCTTTTCCCCCTCTTTACAGGGAAGCTCTTTAAAATCTCTGCACAATTCCAGAAAAATCTGAGTATGCAGACAGGAAAAAATGTATTTCTAACACAGTGATTAAGCTGCTTCTTACTAGGCAGGTAGTCTAAAATGAACATTCACTCCATGATTAAGATTTTAACAACATTGGTGGTTAAGAAGAGAAACCATCCTGAAGCGTTCATGCTTTCCAGGGGCTTTCTATAGGGAGTGTGAGTTCTACAAGCTCTCCTGTGTTAATGAAACACTGCCACTCAATTTAGAACAGAACAAGGAGGACAATAAGCCAATGATTGTGAGAGAGATGCCTATGTGTAGGACATAGTTTAACCATTGACAATTACTACCAAGGCATTATCTTGGGATTAGAGTAGAAACTTAGATATAGGAAACAGGCTAAGTGTCACTCTTTTGATAATCAGGCACACCAGAATATCCTGCTTCAGTCCCTTCCATCACCCCTCAATTCCAGGATCAAGCTATACTTCCTCATAAATTCCAGCTGCACCAGACCACTTCGGTGAACTGTCCTCTTTCTGGACCTAGAAATCTTCTCCAGATGATGTTTCCTTCTTCAGGACCCATCAGCTACACAGTTCCCAAAAGCTTAAATATATGTCATCCATGAGAGAAAGTTGCTGTCCTGTCCACCTCACTGACTACTAGGATTTATCATTAAATCGGTAGTAGTGAAGCTGCCACTCAGTTTTTCACACATGTACCCTAGTGAAAGAGCAAAGAAACAGATGGACCTTCAGACGCCATGCCCTCTGAAAAAGTAGGGCAAAGTAACAGTATATATTGTTATATACCACACCTATAGGGTGTGGGTATTCCAAGTTACTACCATTAGAGGGGGAACCACTGAGGGAGTGAGGTGTTTGAAATTTTATATATTTACAAAAACTATATAAAGTTATATTTCTCATTATCTCAGTAGAGCTCAAATATCAAAGAGCCTGTAGTTTTGCTTGCAAGTCTAAGCCTTCCTCATTTGGCACTTGGCTCAGAAAGTTGTCTTGACTTTCTCAGGGTTACAGTTACGGTGCTTGTTCAAGTCACATCTGATGTCTGTTTTACTGTTTTGTTTATCCCACTGTCCTGGTTTCAGCTGGGAGACTAGCTTCTATGAAGACAATTAACTCTATCCCAGCTGAAACCAGGACACCCACCTTTTCCCTCTTTATTACAGACCCAGAAACTATCACAGCTGAAAATTCTTCCGAGTCCTGTGTGCTTTTGTTTTGAATGGTTTCACATGCTTGTGTTTGCTGTTGACCACAATTATTTCAGTGTTATCAGCTGAAACTGTTTCAGTAAGGAGCTACTTTCTTCCAACTCTAAGCACTCATTTCAGTGAAAAAGCATCACTTGGGGCAGGGATAATTTCTTCCCTTTCTGTGGTAAGCCAAATTGATTTTGTTCTGTTTTCTTTATGAAATACAAGGCACTAGCTATGATAGTCTTGGTAGGTCAAAAAGCAAGAAGTTCATGGCCCTCTGCACACATGGATTTTTGGTTAGCCAATCTGATAAAACGATTATTGGTTAGTTTTTTTTGTTCCTTCCCCCTTTTTTGGAGAGGTGGTGGTGTTAAAATACCCTGCCAGCTTCTGAGACACTCGTAGAAACTTACCATCTTTGACACTTTTGTTCTACTACTGTGGTTTTTATCCACAAAAGTTATTTAACTTCTACTATTGTACATGGAAACAGTGCCATATAGCTAATCTGAATGTCTAGAACAACATTTGGTCGTTTGGGTTTCAGAAATTAGGTGTCCAACTACATAAGCCTTTGAGAGGGAATAGTCTGGTAAGCGTCCTCAGAAAATGCCTAATACATACTGACAACAATGAGCACAGCCATTTTGATTAAAAAATGCAGCTAGAAAAGGAGAGGCTGCCCAGCTGTTATATAGGACTATGAATTTTGAGCATTAATCTGGGAGTATGATTTACTGCCCCTCACGCTTCTGTTGAAATTGCACCCAGAAATACAGTGGGTGAAATAAGAACCCTCTAACTGGCTGGTGAAGGCAAGAGGGGTAGGCATCTGTTTTGTGCTCTCATCTTTTTCCTTTCAAGTCCAGTGGCTGGAAGTGGATGTTTGTGAACACTTGCAGATAACAAATTCCTGTATGCAGAAGAGTAGTGTAAAGCTTCTAATTTGTATGCTCACTGATTGAGCCTAGAAGCATTTAGCATACATACCTTTGTGCAATAACCCATGCAGTGGGTTTCCCTCATTCAGAAAAGCTTTCAGCTTTCCTGTTCAGCTTTAAGGAATTTTTCACCCTTAATGAAGAAATTGTTGCTCTTAATATTACAACAGTCTTTCTTAAAATCAGTTACCTTTGCTGGATATGGAAAGGCATGGTATAGAAAGGATTGGCAAGGAGGGGGAGGAAAACTTTTGCTCAGCAGCGGAGATTGGGAGGCTGATGAAAATCAAAAGTTGAATATATAAAAGAAAATTTGAAAATTTAGGTTTGCAGGGTGAATCTTGAATTCTTTTGCCTTAAGCATCAGGTTGCTTATAACTCCAAACTTTCTATCCATGCAAATTTCTCAAAATTAAGTCAGACTGATAGCCCTTCCATACATACAGATCAATTTTAACATCTCTATTTAGAAAAGTAATATTACCTCATTACTTGAGATCTGGTTTGACATAAAATCAATAGTAAAGGTATTGCCAAGCTTGGCTTATCTGGAAGCCTGCTGCAATGATCCATCTTCTGCTAGATCAACAATGGGCTTCAGTCCTGATTCCATTAAGAAAATTAAATTGGCTTTGACTAGCCATTGTCTGGATAGTGGGACCAAGCAAAGAAGGTGTAATTATTTACTGCATTGGAAATCTTGCTGCACTTGGATCTTGGGGTGGAGGCTTCCTCTGAAGGCAAATACCCTTCAGATGATGAGACAGAAGTATTCTGGGTGACGCAAAGTCACTTGTCATTTTTGCGGTGTCTGGATGCTTGCCAGCTTTTCCTGTGGTGTTATGAAAGGAGTCAAATTTCAGTACTAGAGATATTTCAGTACAGAACTAGAATGTTTTGTGGGACCTTAGGGCTCTGACTTGGAAGAGCTGCCAGTTCACACAAGTAGTGGTTTAAGATAGTGGCCTTGCTCTTCTTCCAGATGCCACAGTTCTCCCAGCAGTGATGGCAGAATGGAAAGTGTGTCTTTCTCAGTTGTGACATTTCAGAGATTCGTTTATTGACATAGGTCACCAGTGGGTTTGATTTATTTTGATATATCAGGCTATAAATGGCAAGTTCCAAAGTGCCTGGTCCATAAACCATGTAGGATTGAAGTGCAGAGCTGAACTAGTCATTGTTTTCAGCTGCGGGGCAGTAGTATCTTTAGTTGCTACCATTAAATGTAATGCTGGTTGTGAATCAGAGGCTGTGTGCTACAGGTTCCTGTACTCAGGGGGGTGATAACACTAGCAATACTGTGATGTCTCAGCTGGGAGTGGGTTGTAACTTATAACTTAACACTTAAATTTATTAAGCTCCATTGATTTTTGTGGCCAACAGGATGCAATGGAGTGATGAACAAAGCTGTGTCATGTAGCAGAAGTGATTCAGTTCTGGGCCAGTGCTGAATGCTCTCAGATGTTGTGCCGCAGTGTGGTGAGGGGGTTATACTTACAAATGTATTTATAAGATATATTTATAAGTGTTAGTCATTCCTGAAGATGCACTGTAATACAGAATGAAAGCAAAGCAGTCGTTCTTCTTTGTTGGGTAGTAGAGATGGTACAGCTGTGGTTCAGGACTGGAGATTTCTGAAGCTGAGTTAAATTATATTGAACTATTGAATATGATATGATGGGACAGGAGAAATAGGGTCATCTTGATAAGAGGAGCTCACCTTCGGATGAGTTTATGGTATCTGTGGGTATTTATGTGTATAATACGCAATGGTGAAAGTGGAAGATGGGGGGATGCCATAGAGGGGATAATAAGAAAATCTCACCAGAAAAAATGTATATAGTTGGTTTGTGGAGGGAAGAATGAGTTAGGTAACTAATCAGTGGCAAGCAAAAGTGGAGAGGGTGATAAACAATTAAAGTTGCTTTTGCAAGTTGCAAATTAGGTGGTCTGTGATTTTCACATTGTCTCCAGTAGAGATGTGTTTGTTTTGTCCAGGAGTTGCCTTCTAATGCATTTCTGGTGCAAGCTGAGGTCTAGATGATCACTTCATGGCAGCTGAAGGCATTTCCCAAATGAAAAAGTAATACTAGGAGCAGAGCCTGAGCAACACATCTTGACACGTGGCCTAGCCTCCTTATCATCCCACTGGCACTGACTTAGTCACTTGTCCAGGGTGCCCCCAGCAACACCAGTAGTGCCTAGGGTATGGGTAAATTATCTCTGTCTGGTGCTCTTTTCAGAAAAAAGCTTAGAGCAGGATTCCTTTGTCACTATCCTTGCTACAATCCCTTTACAAAATAATAACATATAGTTTTAACTGTATTTCATTGTCTTGTTAACACGAGGTAGTAGGATAGTTTTTAAAAACAAAATAGAAAGATTTTTAAGAATCCTGCTGGATTTTTTTTAACGACACATGGATACCCTGACTTTCATCAGATTATTTTGAGTGAGGTAGTTTGAAAATCCCATTTAGTATCTCTCTCTAGCTTTTGATGCCTAACAACCATCTTTAAAATTAGAGTGCATGGGACCATCTGTCTTTCTCCGAACTGCCACGAGTGCTACACAGCTGAGAAACCTGTGCTGCCTAGGGGCTACAGCGTTTGTTCTGTGGTGAAATGTAAATTGCCAGAGCAATCTGCATTTTCTGGAACACCACTTCTCCTCTTCTCCTTGCTTTGTGGGTGCACTCTAGTTTGTTAAGCTGGGAGATGAGATAGAGAACACACAGAAAAATGTTCTTACACTTGACACAACCAAGAAATGTTCAGGGACAGACTTTTACTTCCAGAACACACAATGTCAGTGTTAGTTTGAGGAGATCTAGAGACTTGTGCAGCTGCTTGGTTGATCTGTTCTTGCAAGAGCGAAGAGAACACAACTTTATATGTGGAAGGCACATATGGGGGTGTGTGTCCAAAACTGGTGACAATTTAAGCCACATTTTAACTGAAGGATCAATGGCAATGGTTGGATTTTTTTCATCATTAGCCATAGGATCTGTAGGAAAGATAACTGAACATGATCTTGATAGGCTGAATGTCACTTGTTTTATATTAATACCTGTTTGATACGTTGGAGTTTACATTCGTCAATCTATTCCCTATGTGAATACTATTACTTTAATTTGGTACAGTGTAGAATCTTTATGCTAGAGACTCCATGGATTCCAGCGTGTTGTATGTATATCTAATAGCTCTTTGTTGTCTTCCAGGATGAAATGGAAATACCTGATGGCCCAGATTGGCCGCATAGAAAGACCTTTTAAAATCACCTTGCTGTATTCAAACTGTGGAGCACAAGATGTTGGAGTACTGGCAGTGGGCTCCTTGCAACTCAGGAACTGCTTTCACGGTATGTTGCAATATAGTCAGGTTTGGAATAACCAAATGCAGTCAGAAAACAGAGCAGCATCCTCACCAAAATTGATGAGTGTGATCAGGGAGTCAGTCAGATGGGAGATAAATGATGAGATGAAAGATGAGTCTCCTCTGGGGTTTCTGGCAGTGCTTACCTGTCAAGGGTCACATTTGCATGTGCTTTATGTGTGTGCACACATGTTTACCTGCTCTGAAGGCAGGGTTGAAGCTCAGAATTAGAGAACCGATTTAAGTGATCCTCTCTGCTTTTCACATTTGCTTTGCTTGATCTATGTACAAGAAAACAACAGGGCTTATGCTGCATCCAGCAACAGGGATTGAAAAAGTCTTTTTGCCTAGATTGTTTTAGCATTCAATATTTTTCTTTCTTAAATAATCAAGAACAAAAGACTACCCTATGTCAACAAAGCCTTTTCCATACCAGGGCTCTATCTTCCAAATCTATAAAGAAAAGAAACATTGATCTGCACTCCATGGAGTCTGTTTGCTACTGCCAGGCTGAGAACTTCTGTCTAAAATGAAAATAATTGGAGTTTAATTATTTTCTCCAAAGTACTGAGTGCTCAGCTCAGAAATCCTCAGTTTTACCTGGCACTTACAGTCCTGTTCTGAATGCCATGCAAATGATCCGCAGTAGCTGTGCAGAACCTTGCTAATGTCATTTAGGCTTCTTGGAAGTACGAGAGTCTGTCGGTACAGGCAGCCTGCAGGTTGGAGACGTAATGATCTTCACTTCCTGGTTTTCATGCATTAATATCATGCTATTGCCTCTGCTCTGCAGACGCTGCAGAAATAGCTTGGAATGCAACGAAAAAAGCTTCAAATGTAAAAAGCGAATCCTGATTTCACAGAGCTGTTTCATAGTATAACACCAGACCAGTTTTGATCATATTAGAGAATTTACTGCAGTTATTAATCTTTTAATTTAACAAATGTTATATTTTCAATGAAATGTTTTTTTTGACAGTCATGGAGTTTTGAGGGGATACATACAGCCTGAAGCACTATGCTAAACACCCCCAAACAGTCCCTAAATAAGCTGATGCATGTACCCGGCGCGATACAGTCCCATGAAGAAATACCATTTCAGATTGTGTATCTGGATTGCTGCAGAGGTGTCCTTTTCTCTTGCTTCTGGAATCGATTCCCAAACTTTTGCATATTTTCCAGAGCAGTAACAATCCCAGCCGAACTTCTGTGCAGAGCTCTGCTAAAGGGGAGCCTGTCCAGAAGAGACCTATACAAACCTGCAGGTGCATAACAGACCTGTGCGCACACACATCTACAGGACCAGCTGGGCACATTAAGAGTCAAGTTTTTGGGACATATCAGACTTAAAAATTGTCTTCAGCCTGCTTGCTGGGTACCTGTGCAGTCAGTCAAATGCTCCCAGAGTACAGCTGTCTAGTCTAGTTAGGGTGCACGAGTAAAGTTCCCGCGCAGCGAGCCGACTTGCTGGGGAAACAGCTCTCTTCACGGGCTGGGTGCCACAGAGCTGGCGTGGAAATGTGTCAGCAGCACGAGTGTTAGTCAAGCCTGAGTCTCAATAGCGCACAGCAATGTGTCTGTCAAGTCTGGAGCCAGGTACCTCTGCCTCCCGCGGCAGGGTGCCATGCAGCATGCCACAGCTGCCTGGCAGCTGCACCGTCACGCGTGCAGAACTGAGGAGCACACCATGGTAGGAAGCTACAAGGTCCTCTGCAAAAAAAAAAAAAAAAAAAAAAAAAAAAAAAGGGGGGGTGGGAAGGAATAATTTTCACCCCAGAAAGTGATGATCTAAAGATAGCACAAATACAGCAGAAGACAGAGAATGAGAAAGAAAGGAGCAATAAACTTGGTCGCTGTGAGAGCTGAGGTCATCTGCAGGAATCTCATCCTGGATAGAAACCTACATGGTAAAAAGCAGATGTGAGTATCATTTGTCACCCAAAGGACACTTTCTGAGGTCTTACACGTGAAGGCTGATGCAGAAGATGATGTGTATGAAGGGTCATACACATTCTGCGAACTCATCTCTGGGCTTTTTTCTCTTTTTTTCCTTTAGATAAAGAAAACCAGGATCTTTCTATATATGACAAAGGCTCCACCTTCCCCTGCCTTCATGGAGGCTGTGTCAGCCACTTACAAGTCTGCGAATTCATCAGTGATTGCCCTGCCAAAGAACAGGGAGTGAGGTGTGGTAAGTATGTGGCATGGCACTTCGTGGGAACCTTCATCCCATTAGAAGAAATAATTTGGAATGAAAAATAAGTTAAATTGATTTAATCTCTAGATTAATTCAGTATTTTGCCTCCTGAATTAATTTAGCCTATTTACATTAATTGATTCTTTTTGATTCTCTTTGAAAATTCTCTTTGAAAATCTGAAGATTTGAAATTTGAAGATTCTCTTTGAAAATTCACCCTATATAGGATAAAATGGATTTGGATTTTTTTGGTTTAGTATTTTTAATATTGCAGTAAGGAGCTCCATGACCTGTCTTTTGTAGTTGTTGCTACTTCAGAGAAAGGCAAAACCTTATTTACATGTCTGCAGCTGGGTGAGAAATTCTGAAGGTCTGAATCTCCCTTCAGTGGGAGGTGCTGATCATCTTTTTAGTGCCAGCCACCAACACTGTCATAAATCTGTCCCTCCATGATCCCAGTTCAGAGCTCATCTTGCACATCATTACAGAGAAATGCCCTGACTCAGTATATGTGGTACTAAAAAGCATCATTTAGCTTTGTTGCAAGTACAGTGGCAGAGATCTAAAATAACCTGGTGCTTGGCCTTCCTTTAAGTGGACGCAGAAAACTTTGTGATACCTGCAATTTTGTATACAGCAAGACCTTTGCAAACATATGGCAGTGATTTACCATTCTTTAGATTGTGGGAGCTGCAGTTTTGCACAGTATCTAGAGCAGGACAGAACTGCAAAGTCTCAAATATCTCCAGAAGCAAGGTGCTGGCTTTCTGATGGTGACTCTGGAAATAAACAAACAAGACCTAATAATATTTTGACATTGAAAAACTGTGTAGCCTAAGTTGAGTAGCTTAGACAACCACAATGAGTTTTGAGTTTTGCTGCTTTTTGTGTTCTTCCATAATCAAGTTTCTCCTATTTTCCTGCTTCTTCTTATTCTCCATTGTAGACAGTCTCCCAGAGGGCTCGCATTGCTCTTTTGAAGAGGGTCCATGTGGCTGGACACTGAATGAAACTGCAGCATCTCCTTGGTCTATTCGGGCCTTTACTGAAATGATTCAAGATGACTTATTTGTAGGGTCTACTTTGCATGCCACTGGTGGTAGGTTCCTCTTAGTTCTCTCTTACTCTCTCTGTGTATATGTATGTATATATACAGTAGCCTTGGACATAGTTTCTTTAAATTGGTTTAAATTTTTTGGCATCATTGCCAGATAAACTTTAGCATCAATATTATCTATAACAACTTGAACTGTGTCTAAAATTAACTTTTGAACATGATTCAAAATTATGAAAGAAGTTCTGCAACAAAATTAACATGAAACTGTCAGAGACTGGGATTCTTCTTCACCTTAAAAAACCTGTATAATGCATTCTCTTTTCTCTATATAAAGTTCTTCCCTCCTTCTTCCTCTTAGGACATATACAATTGCAGAGTACTTCAGCAGCAACATGATAGCTGCTCCATCACAAAGTAAAAATTGCCCAACAGAACTAGGCAGCTTGTAGAAACAAATCTTTTGGAGATCCTTGCCAAACTCTGCCAGTGGGTTAGGAAGGGCATCACACGTAAGCATATCCCAAGACCAAGTGATCATACACATTCTGTGCCATAAGAATACCACAATAAAAAAAGAATCAGATAATTCCCAGAACTGTCAGCTTGGTAAATAAAAAGGAGGGAGGCCAGACCCTCACACATTCAGATTGAAAATCAGAAGTGTCAGCACAGATGAGTCTTGGCTCACAGTCAAAATAAAGGGTTATATGATGTCCTTTTGTCTCTTGAGAGCTTCTATAAACTGTCCCTGGGAACAAAGACTACAAATAAGCTCTTCCAGCCCAGTGTTTGTCTCAGCAAGAGTCATTGATGCTAATGGTGTAAGAATTAGGGCTGATCAGGAGCTCACTGTAGATGGGTGTGAGCCCCTGTGTGGGAAGATACTTGACTGGTGTCTGAGGTTTATGCACTCATGTTCCAGGAAAAGGCTTGGGATGTTGACTTTTGTGCTGCTGAAATCTACCAGAGTGCTGCTTATATCCTCACTAATAGATTTGTTCGCAAGCCATGCTTGTCACCTTGCTTACACTGTGCTTCAGCACTATGATGTTAAATCATTTCAAGAGAGTATATAAAAAAAAGCAAGACATCATCTTGTCTTTTCCGATTCACTTTTATGTTCACAGGACACTTCCTCTACCTGCGAGCAGACAGCAATCAGACGAGCGGTATGGCCAAGGCTTACAGTACCAGCTTGCCAGCCAGGATTGCCACTGAAGAATACCAGGTATGTCGCTCTGTTTTAGCACCTTTGTGGAGTTAATCATCAGGCTGTAGGCACTGTTTGAACAATTAGCCCATCCTCCTGCACACTCTATGAAACACTGGAAAACAGGAAAGTTGGTTATACTGCCTAGCTAGCTATTTGTTGAAAACCGGGAAGGAGACATGTGGTGCATCCCCAGTAAGTGACAGCATGAGCCCCAAATCAACTCCTCAGCATGGAATACTCCACACCCTAACTGTACCAACTATCCTCTGAAGGGTACCCAGCACCTGAATTGTATGGGGTGGCCTTGGTTTGTAGGGAATTGAGACATTCAGTATACTTGCTACTGAGGCTTCTAGTCATCAATTCTGCAATACTTTCATAGGAGTTAACAAAATTGGCAGTTTTACTGAGAACAGGAGCGTGAAGTTAGTGGGCATTAGATTTTCCAGGAATAGATGAAGATAATAAATTCCTGTTCACATTCCTCAGGAATTTCAAAAGGGTGAGGGCAAACTGGCATGGATAAAATCACATAGCCTGCCTTCAGCCCAAATCTCTACAAAGAATGAGGGGAGCTCTGAGATGCTGGAATTAAAAATATTACATAATATTGTACTCGTAACACTTAGGAAAATTAAGCTGTAAATTTGAGCTGGAGTCCAGCCGTGCTAGGGGAGAACAGAAAGCTTCGATGCCTCCTAATTAGAGCTGGCAAAAGAAATATAGTGCAGGTGCCAAAAATGTAACTTTAGAATTTATGTTTATTTATAAATCCAGGTCAAGTTTGTTGGGTAGTTCCAACAAAATAGAATGTACTTGGACCTAGGTTCACAAAACCTGGAGGAGGAGAAACAGTAATTGTTGGTATGGTGTACAGGTCACAGAAGATCTGGACCTATTCTATCCTCCACTGCCAAGGATTTGAACCCACATTTCAGGAGCAAGGAACTTCCTGTGGTTGTTCTTTGCAGTGCATGCATGCCTGTGCTCCCTTTCCTGCCAGTGCCAGTGCTCTCTGTAATATAAAGAGCAGTTGAGCGCTCAACACAGTAGTGGAAATAGCAGTTTTCTCTTGCTCTGTGGCAAAGTGGAAGTGGTTGCCCCAAAGAAAGAGGAACAAGTCCTGCTTCAAAATATTCTTTGGTTTGGTGATCAGGTTGCTCACCTATCATATGGATGCTTTGGTCCTGATGGTGCCTAAAACTTGGAGCAAGTATATGGGTTGAGGTTTCCTACCTCTAGAGGCAGCCTAATTCCTTGTTTCAAGGGCATTTGGGGCAGGGCAGCTCTCCCCTTGGAGAGCTTTTTTTGCCCTATATATAGTGCCTGGGTGTAGACTGAGCCATATCAGTGCAACACATTAACCTGGGTGGTTACAATGGGAATGCTTAAAAGATTTAAACTGTGGTTCAAACCCTTTCACAGGAATCTTTAAGCTGATGAGAACACTGAAGAGAAATGCAGTTAGGATTGTTTTTCTGCAACAGCCTAACTCTCGTGGAAGCATTTAATGATAAAGCATTTATTGAGTTTAAGCCTGTGTTCCTCTGCTTCTACTTTTTGTGACTGAAGGAGAAAACAAGGAAACCATGGCTGTCTCACCCAGGTGGTGTCTAAGGCCATGGACACTGTCGTCAGTGGTTGGAGAACAGCTGCCAAACAGGAAAGTTAGTCAGGGTCTCCACCGAGAAAATTCTATGCTAAGAGCAGTGATGAGTCATACGCAAGCAAAAGGGGCCTCGGTGGTGAGTGTGATTAAATAGTTTGGCACAGGATCAAAGACTTGGTGTCTCAAATCCTCAGGGAGGTGAGAAATGGCTACCTTTCCCTTTTTATCAGAGGATACCATTCTTTTTCTCTTCTTCCTCTATTACAGATCCAATTCTCAGTGTATGTTTTTGGCAGCTACAATGGTACCATCTCCTTCTCTGTCAAGGAAGAGATAAAGGGAGCTCTAATCACCTTGCCAGTGTGGGAAAGAGCAGGGAGCTGGAGTGACCACTGGTTTCTCATCACCTTGCCAATGCCAGTGCTTCAGAACCGGTAAGCACTCCCTGGCATTATCCAGGTTTATCCCTAGAAATTTAGTAAATTGTTACTGTCTTTGTTATAAAGCATCACTTTCATTCTTGCCTTCTTCCAGGGCCGTTTTTACAGAAAAAAATACAGGAGTACTGCAGTTCTGCTTACTGTGGAAGTGTTCTGTCGTACGTGCATATCTTCATGCACGTACACACTTTAGCTCAACGCAAGCCCGTACTGCGGGTCTGCACTTGCAAGCAGCCTCAAATAGTGCTCTGGTATTGGGAATAGCAAGTGTCTGTACTAGAAATATTTTACCAGTCTGAGAAAGCCAGTACACTCACAGTGGCAAAGTGCTCCCAGTAGGGAAACAGCTATATTGGCGTAGCTGCAATTTGTACTCCCACAGTACAAAAAACAGCCACATGAGTCAAATGAGTGTTAAAACCATGGTTTCGCCAGCGCAGCTGTCTAGTCTAGGATCTATATCAGTGCAGCCTGGGCAACTGGAGAGCATTCATTGCCACATCGCTGATGTAACAATCCCAGGAAAAGACCATTGCCCAAATCAGCCTTGCACTAAACTTTTCACAGATTAGATGTGAAAATACAGTGTGACATTGGTTTTCAAATGAAGTCAAATATTGAAGATTCAAAGAATTTCAGCCCAACCTATTTTTAATCAGGTATTTCTCCTCCCTCACCCAGTGTCATCTGATCTCAAGCCATGTAGCTGGTGTTGGCAGCTGGTTATTTTGCACAACACAAATGATTTTTTAAATCGCTCCAATCTGGATTTTTTCACCTTCCTCAGGAAGGCCTGTTTTACATGACACTTTAAGACAAAAAGAATCTGAAAGTCTATGCGCTGAATATAATAAATGGAAAAATATCTACCTAATATTGGCAATAAATAATATCTCAAAACTTCATGGATTAGAAGATATGAAGGGATTCCTTTTAACTTTAAATATTCTCTGCATCTTTGTGTAAAAGGCTAAGGGTCTGGAAGTGATAGCAATTCAGACCCAAGCAGCAGTTAAACTCAGAGAAAGAATGTTGTTCCACCCTCTTTCTAGTTTAATTTCATGATTACCTTTGGTCTCAGCATTATCATGTGTTCACCATATGCACCTTTGCCATGAATTATTCCTTTAGGATAGCATAGGTCTGCATGTTGGCAGTGTGTTTAATATTCTTGTCTGACACAGTTTGGAGTCCTGTGGATTAGCATCTGTTTAGTTCTGCATATGCAAAGTATGACCAGTGAATTTGTCCAGAATAGCTCTTTTCCCCAGGCACTTTCATGTGGACCTAACCACAGCAGAGTCCTAGGGACTCTTCAGAGGTATTTAAGACCTTCTCTGATATAAAGTCCCTTATGCTTGTCCCCTGAAGCCTCTGATTTCTGCATCAGCCCTCGGTTCTGAAGGGAAATGGATCTTCCATGGAAGGAGGGAATTGACAGCAAGAGTCTTTAAGGAGCACTAGCCATCACTGCATGAAAAAATTTGATGTTCAAATACTGTAATGTTTGAAAGAGTTCAGCACTTAGACAAAATGAAAGTAGGTAAATCATGCATGCATGTATGATGACAATCTGTTTCAAGTAGTTTTATCTTGTTTCACTTCATGTAACTTTTTGTATGCCATTTTCAAACAAATTTAAAACTGTTGTGGCATAACAGTGACAGTCACTGTGGGTGAGGCTGGAACTGTTCAATCTAGCAAGCAGACCTGTGCTACCTGAGCTAACAGCATTAATAAATTGTCATCTGCTGCACTGATCTATAACAGCAACAGAAGCAGCACACACTTTGCTAGAAGGTGTTGCAGCTATTTGCCCCAAATGAGGAAACCCTGGTCTTTGTGCTCCCAGAACACTTGGGCTCCATCCCAGGCCTCTTGTCTTGTTCCTTCCATGCTCTGCTCCTTCTGTCCTGTCTCACCTGCTTCAGTGAGCACTCAGTGCCTTTCTTCCTTGTTTTAATATAGTTGGTCTCTCTTCCTTCTTCTTTAAGCTCCCATTTGTGAATGCATTTCATCTGTCTCATGGTTCCAGTCCACAATTTCCCCCTCTGAACTCCTCCCTGCTTCTTGTTTCCATCTCTCTACCAGCAGGTACTATGTCTGTGTGTTGTTTTTTTATTGTCTGACTCTGTTCCCTGCACTTCCCTTCTCCTCCTAGTTATCTTTTGCGCGTTTTTATTTTGATAATTTTTGTAAAGTTCCCAGGGAGCTCTCCAACCGCTCCAAGATGCCGCCTTGTTGGCTCTTGATTCAGTTTAGGCAGCTCCTTTTTCCTATTTGGCCAGGATCAGCAAAAGAAAGAAGGGTTGGGGAAGAAAAAGTGTATCCATTAATTTGGAAGGGAAGTTCTCCCTTCACGTAGCTGAAGCAGGACCTGACACAGTCTATAACAGCACTGCCATGGAAAGCACCATTTAACCCCAGACTTGAAGATATCCAGGGAAGAAGAGACTGCAGGAGTAAAAAATTCTACCAGGCATGGAAATGCCAGGGGTTTTAAATTTTCAAGGACGTTGTACTAAAATTTGAATAGATATCCATTCAAATGACAGAAAAAGTTCATCCTTGTCATGTGATTCTCTTCTCCGCAAATTTCAGATCCCACTTCCAATACCTGGTAGCACAAAGCACTTAGAAAGTTTTCAGCATTTTTGAGCATGGTCAAAATGATTAATATCTGCATTGCCTCATCCTCAACACCGGCAAAACATTTTGACTGCTAGGCAAGTCACAGAAAATCACCCAAAATAGAAAAGTTCAGCCTAGTTGGGTTAAGGCTGGTGAAGTTGCAAACAATTGTAAACGGAGGTGTATGGTGAACATTGCTGTACAATCTTAGTACAGTCTGGTATAAAACTCCATGAATGACTTTTCTGTGTATTCGTGGGTGCTGGCAGCTTTCCTCGGTAATGCAAACTCCAGCAATGTTGTGCTTAGGGAATTTTTTAGCACAGAATTTGGGCTGGCATGACATTTTCCTGCATCTTGAATATTCAGGAAACTCCTGTCCTTCTGTTGCTGCCCCCGAGAAAGTATGAAAGGGCTATATTTTCCCCTGGTTCCTTGAAGGGGTGATAGCCAGTAGCAAAGTGGGTGGGAGTGGACAGATCATACAAGGAGAAGGGGTAGACATGGATTGCAACACAAACAGTTGTGGCAGGACATGAATGGTTTGATGGGGCCAGAAGGAGAGAAGCCTTAGTAGATAGAAGAAGGAGGCCATGGAGGAGATATACAAGTAGTTTTTAGCAACAGCTTCCTCCAGTGAATTTATTTCTTAGGAGAGAAGGAAGACAAATTACACAGTTCACTGATCAGCCTCTCAGTTGGGCACCTAGTTACTTGGAAAACTGCTTTTGGTGATCAGCTGGCAAATTTGCTCACTAGGTTCACACACACAGGGAAAAAGGCTGCTATCAGAAGAAAATCAGGCAAGCAGAAGACCAGACATCAGAGACCTGAAGAGTGTAATGTGCTGGAGTCAGCAAAAAGAGCTCAATGAGCCGGAACACTGGAAACCCCTCTGGCTAACACAGCAGAGAGTTCAAAAGGCAAATTCCTCTCCTTTTTCTGAAGTTGAGAGGAAGGAAAGGCATGCAGAGCCCAGAGCTTATGAGATATCTATTCTCATGCGCTGGAGGAGGGGATTCATTCCCCAGGCTCCCACTTCTACTCAGCTGGAGCAGAAATCTACCTTGTAGAGCAGTGCTGTGGACCCTCTCCTGCTTTTGCTCCATTGACCAGATGCAGTAGATTGACCTGACCAAGGGTACACTGCAATGTGGATGCCTTAAGTAAGGGGTAGGCTGTGGTGCTGTCGATGGCTGCATGTCCTAGAAATGCCCTAGTCCTGGACCCAGGGAGCTGTGACTTTCTCTTCCATCAAATGGCTGGGGAAATTACTGTCTTGTATCAGTGGACCTTATACATAAGGTCTGAAAATGCAGAAGTATTGGTAAATCTGTTAATGAAGAGGCAGGTTTCTATAGGAAGGGGATCTAATGGCAAAGTCCGCTGCTAACCTAAAAGAGTTGTCTTTCAAGGGACCCTTGATTTGCATTTGCTGCACCAAGGCTTACTCCCAGAGTGCTCAGACTCTGTAGGTGTGAATGCTTTCATTTAAGCACAAGGGGCCGTTTCTGAGTTGGGGTAAAAGCAGCTTATCCCTAAAGGTTTTGATGCAGCTATGCAACCTTATATCAACTGCAGATACGGACCAACATTTGGCTGGTGGGTGGAATACGCACACATACTTTATTGCCACTAATTTGAGACAAGCATGTTCCTAGACTGAATGATTAATGTGTTAGGCAGGTCGGTACTTGATCTCTCATAAATCATCACTGAGTTTCACCAGTGACAGCAGTGGACATCCTCTCCTTATGCTTTTAATAAGCTCTAAATGGACTGGACATCAGACATCTGTTTATTTCTGAACTGTAATGAAAAACAGTTCAGTCCTATCCATTAGAAGGAGATTCTCTGGCCCATTTTCTTTCCTCCTTGTGCATTGCCACGTTCTGAATTCACGTGGGACATGACAGACCTCCTAGATAAGTAGCTAACACCTGGTCATGATAAAAAAAAAAAAAAAAAAAGGATACAGCCCAGAAAGTGAACACTTCAGCTAGTTATGGCTGAAATTTAAAATTACCTGACCTTCAGCTGAAATAAGCACATGTCATCTTGTTGAGTTACATTAGCCAAGGATCAGGCCCCAGATTCCTGTCTATTTGGATATTGTTGTTCTGTTCAGTTTTTATTCTGACTATCTCTTTGGGGATGGAAAGAAAGACATTCTTTTTTCCATTCCCTTTTGCACGTGTCTAACACTCTTACCTTTTATAGCAATTGAACAAGGATGATTGCATATGAGTATTAGTGAGGGACAGCAGCTTGTGTTTTTACATGTGTGTGCAGATAGCAGGGGAAGTAGTGCTCTTATTCTTGTTCCCCGGTGAAATGAGGTGTTATATGAATGTTGGTTGGTCCTTACTAACTGTTGATGTGTGGATTAGATTTCTAGCAAGCCCTTTTGACTGTTCAGCTGGGCTTGTCTGGAGGAAACATTCTAAATAGTGATGATCATGATTTGATGGTAAGGGAACATTGTATTTTTAGGGTTTTTTTCCCTCCCTGCCCCTTTGTCTGTCTTCTCTAAAACTTCTGTCTTATTGCAGGTTTCGGCTGGAACTCCTGGCAACCTGGGGCTGGAATTCCCAAGCTGGCATCGCTATTGACAATATTACATTTGGACTGGACTGCTTCACTGACGGTGAGCCACAAATGTTGCAGAATCCCTTAATGAATTTGAGTAGCATAATGAGCATCCCACAGATCCAAGACACACACACTCTGTCACCCCCATAGACTCCACATGGATCATTTGTGTTAGCTTTTACAGCACAATGCCGTTTTATCTCAGACCTACTGAAGATTGCTATTAGAGACAATTTTACAGTTTGTCAATCTCCTAGTGCCCTTTTTTTTTTCTTTAATCTGGGATACCCTGTATCACATGGTTAAGAATTGTCTGTGTGTTTTGGCAAGAAACACTGGACTTATTTCCTAGCCCCTAAAGGGAAGAATTACCTCACACTGTTCTTCAGCAGTCCTACTGACCTATGCACCCTGGCAATTGATAGCTGAAGGGAATTTGTGGAAATCAAAGGGGAAAGTCACCATATTTTAGTGGAGGAAAGGAAGAAAATGAAGGAATAAAGTGACTCTCTGACAGTAAAGTTCAGATTATTCCAACAAGTTTGTTTTACCCTGCAAGGAAATACATCAAATGTCACTGCCAGATACATAACAGACGTGCTTTCCTTTGCTTCATTACTGCGAACATGACTGATGACAATGTATGGAGCCAGTGCTATGCTCTGAAGCATGATAGCAAGAGTTGGATTTTCTTAGCAGACAAGTAGAAAGAGGTTGGATACTTGCACCACTTGTAAATATTAGAAACTGCCTTCTTTTTGTCCTTGGAGAAAAGACCTATATGCTCTGTTACAAAGGAACTAGAGAATAAGCAGCACTTGAATTGTCACTTCTGTTGCAGACAAAATGTGCATTGGTGGTCCTGTGCCACTCTTCATGTGCCACCACACCCAGTATGTCAGCATTTAGGGTAACAGCTTGTCCCTGAAGAGGCTAGCTCCAGCCTAACATGTGGGAAGGCTCATGTCAAAACAGGCATGTGCTAAACGTTCAACAAAAACCCCTCTTCCCTCTCACCTTTGTCTGATTCAGTCTCCTCCATTCTTTGTTCTGTGGGTACTGAAACCACCCTTCTACAAAATGCTGAGCATGGACATTTTCATTTGAAATTAAGAGAAAGAGATGTTCCTTGATGGTAATGTCATTTGTTCATTCCAGCTCCTTAGCACCCCTGGCTCCCAAACACTTTGGGACCGTCATGCTAACACTTTGTTTAGAAAGCTTTTGAGGAAACTGAAGGGAGTGATTCCAGATGCTCCTGCCAACTGATGTGCACCCAACTGCTGGAGTTTACTGCCTTCCTGAGAGCAAATACAGCCTCCAGTTGACCCACAGACATTTTTCTGGCTTTGGTGTAGGGATGTGTCATTTGGCAAGTAGGTGGGGCTTAAGTGCCACTGCAGCAATGTTATCAGAGCTTGTCCATTAGAGCGCCCAGGTTACTCCTCATTTTCAATTAGTATAAATCGCGTTGATGTCCGCTACCCCTTCTGAAGGTGTGACCCAGACATGTGTGACTCATGCAGAAGAAAGACATCATGAAGGAAACATATTTCTCAGAAGCCTTGCACTTGCCACTGTTCCTTGAATCCTCTTCGCAACTTAATGTTTTCTCGCCTCTGAGAGCAACCCCCTTGCATTTGTCTTCTCATGACTTTAATTCAGTTAGGTTGCAAAGAAGCCCAGCAGCTCTGCTGTGTTTTCAGTAATGAAATTATTTCTCCCTGGCAAGGAGAGGTTTCAGATGTCAGAGATGAGCCAATTAAGATCCAAGCAGTGAATTCTTTGCATGAGGGCAGCAGGAAGGATGTACGGCAGGAAGGAAGAATTTGCTCCTTGCTAGGATGTAAATACTGTTTTCTCGATCTAGTTCAATCCTGCAGTTCAATTGCTCTACAAAACCCAGTGCAGACTCTGAAAGCACTGCTTGTCTGTATGCAAGGTGGGAAAGAAGTTAAGATTTTCCATATACCTCAAAATGGAGAGGAAAGATGCAGTAAGATTTAGGAGAAAAGTAAGTGGGTAGTGAGGGCAGCTCAGGGGACATCAATAAGGACAAAAAACAAACAGACCATTCTTTGGATCACAACTCCGGGGCAGTGACAGATGTTTTCCTTGTGAAAAACGTGAGATGAAACCACCTTCTGGTTCATACCTTGTGTAAGGTGGTATGACAGACCAGATGACATGGGTCTGGTTCATTGTGAGAACTTTTAGGGGCAGGCATAAAGATATTTTATTGTTTTAGTGAACTAGTGCTTTCATAGGAAGAAGTCTGAATTTTGAGTATCTAAATATGAAAACGTGGGCTGGCATGGCAAATAAGGTGCTGATTGTTGCCCTCCTCAGTGCTTATGTGGTCACTGCTTTTACTATTACCTTTTGGTGCTCCGAGCATTATGTTGTTCCAATTAAGATCACAGGTCTGTGGTCTATCAAAGTGCACTCTACTGCCCTGACCTAGGGATTACATTGTGTTCTGTGCATCACTTACAGTTTCCCAGAAGACTGGTTTATAAATGGTGAGACTGTCCAAAGAGAGTTTTTGTATAACATATTTCTAGTTCTTGACTTTGGAGTCCCCAGCCCAGCAAAGTCTGTTTCTGTTGACCTGCCAGCCTCATTGCTTGAGGTGAATGATTGGGGGTGGTTCAAGCCTCATTACTGCCTCACTTTGCTGATTTAAGGAGGTGTGGACTAGAAATGCAATAAATCAACAAAAGGGATGGGGAAAGGGGAAGCTGGTGCAGCTTCTGCATTCTCTGTTCCACTCCAGGACAAGCTGGAGAGGCTTCCAGGAATACTCCCAACCTGCATCAGTAAGGGGAGATCTCAGAGGAGACCATGCACACTTTGAGGATCCTGTGGGGCACCTTACTCTGATTAATCCCAGCCCCAGGAGCACTATAGCTTTTTTTCATTACAGTCCCAGAGACAGCGAAGTAGGAGTAAGTTACTTTAGCTCTTTGCCTGCAGGAGAAGCCCTGTATTTCTCCTTTACACTTCCCTCTGTCCCTTTTCAGTGTGGAAATACACAGCATTAGCTAAATCCTGGAGAAAGGCGTGCTGTGCTCTTCACATTTTTCTGATATAGGTACACCTTAATATGAAGTAAGTCTTGTTCCCTTCCATTCATTTACAGCCAACATGTTGGCCGTCCAAGGAGGAAGTGGAAGCTAAAATAGACTGGAGCACCAGCCCCTGGATCCCAGGGCTACACCATGTTTGTAGAAAATGCCATCTTACAAATTCATGTCTGACAGTGCATAAAATATCACCCTTCTACGAGTTAACAGCTCATGTGGACAGGGTGATGCTCAGCCTGTCTTGCAGCTTGTCTGCTACTGAGCACGGAGGAGACAGAAGCTTTCCTTCAGTGCGTTGAGAGTTGGAGAGTGTTTGGAGAAGGAGGAAGGATTGTTTGTTTGTAAATGAGGCATTGCCTTAGGATACTCAGTTGGGATGCTGCAAAAAAAATGCAAAAAAATCCATGCAGACACAGAGACTGACTATTTCAGAGAGTGAATTACATTCTTTCGCCCTGGCAAACATAACTAGATTTTTTGTACTTCTCTAAGTATCTGAAACTGTTGTGACCTTTGGGACTCATAATTCAGTGCAGGCCTTGGGAGACCAAGCATCTTTTCTGGCCATGCATTCTCTTTTTCACTTGGTTTTCCTTCTTATCTTTGATCCAGATCATTTGTTTTGGGTTAATTTCACTTTTCACTGGCTTCACAACTCCATCCATTGAAGTTCTCTATCTCAGTACGAAGAGAGTGTGTTAGTACAAAGCTCCCTTTTACTTCCATCCATCAATGTGCTTTCAGTCAGACCTGGGGGGGAATATTCTCAGGAGTAAAAGCTCAGCAAGGTCTTCATGCTTCAATTAGTTATTTGGCCTTTCTGACACAGCTAACAAGGGTGTTAATTATCGCTATTTAGAGCAGTGGCTTTGTGGCAGAGATAATTGTCCAGCTGGAACTGAGTGAGTCTCTTTTGAATAGAGCATCAAACAGCTGTTAGAATCTCACAACTGGAACAAATGGAAATATTTGTAATGTTTTTCAACTAATGAAAAATGCTCAGTATTAAATTAACTGAAGGCTCATAAAATGGAAGGAAGTCTCTCCTTTTTCTTACAGAGATTTTCCAATCAAAGATCTGCATAAAAATGGTAATTTAACAGTGAAACAGGATGCTTGCAGATTATGAGACAAGGGTTCAGTTATTACGTTTTCCTGTTGTAAGGCAGCTTTGGTTGTGTGGTGTTCTCAATGCATTCAGATGCTTTGGATCAGCCATTGCTTTGAAGTCCCTCCTCTCTGAGAAAGGGCTGATTTTTAAAGGCCTGTTTCACTGATCAGAAATGTACCATTTTGCTCTGTGTTTTTCAAAAAGGTTTGCCTAAAGATTTATGGCTTGTGTCAAGGGTATGCTGCTGTTTCTTAACTGTGTATGTTAGTGAGACATGTAATTTTATTTAGTATTTTATTCTCTAAACAAGGTCTGAAGTTCTCAAAGTTGGATGCTGAGAGCGGGGCAATCTTTTAGCCTGGTTTACTTACCATGACACCATTCAGAACCAAAGATAACAATTTTTGCTATCACTCTCCTTTACACCTCCACTCATTTGCCTGTCCAGAATTGTCACCTGACCCATGGACCAGCAGAGCATCAATACCTGGTGTCTGTTCTCCCACATTATGCTTTGCCTAAAGTCTCTTGTAATCACAGCCAGTGCGATTTGCTGGCCAAGGAGCTTATCCTGCAGGTGAGCCTGCATGGGATAACGTGGAGAGTTTGTGTTCATGTGAAGACCCACTGATTTCAGCACAGATACAAGAGCTAACCCAAGACATGGGTCCAAAAGAATAGTAAAAAATTATGATTGTTTAAAACATCTTTTCTGCCCAAGGTATTATTTACTTATTTTAATCAAATGGTTGTACTTGGTTCATTCATGCGATCTTTAAATTTTCCATCTCTCTTTTCTACCATCCTCTCATCTCTCTTATCCATTCTACAAACTGTTACAGGAAGACAACCGAATCATTTTAGTGGGAAGCGCCAGTACCCACGGGAGATTAGTATCCTGGATGAGCATCTTCTGAACCCCCTAGAAGAGCCCTCCCTCCCAGGTACATGATTCAGTACTGAAAACCTGTCTCTTGGCTATAAAAGGTGGCTCCCTTCCCATCTCCTGTGTGTGATCTGCCTGCCCTACAGCAACAAGGCAACTAAATATAATCCATCCCAAAGATGTGGAGACCGTGTCAGGTAGTCACTGTTTGACTATAGGGCAGCAGTTTGTTGGAGCCCAACTGACCAGTCCTTAAACAGCAGGACCTCTTTAAAGAAAAGCAGGATCTTTAAGTAAAGAAGCTTTAAGTAAAAGCAGAAGCTGCATGACTCAAATTCAGAGTGCACAAAAGCCATCTCAGCAGCAAAAGGTGTAGGTCAGTACAGAAAGCTGGGGATAGAAAGAGATTTACTGGGACTTGGTGAGCGGTGAAGCTGAACCTAATGAGTGGAGAATAGGGGTGTAAAGATGAAGATCCAGGGAAGGGAAGTAAGTGAGGATCTGGAAAACAACTGAGAAGAAATACTGGATGAAAAAACAGAACAGGGGACACTGGGGACCAGTGTACTGACAGCACTAGAGACTGCCAGTCTGGACGACAGATAACAACTGTATGGGTGAGAAGAGCTGTCTAAAGGAGGGCTTGGGAAAAGGAAGTTGTGCTTGAGGCTGCTTTGCTGCCAACAAATACCTGTGTGTGACTGCACCACCTCCTGAAGACTGTGTCCGCCTGAAATGTGACAATCTGTACTGCTGCCAGTTCCTGTTAGCTCAAGGGGCAGAGATTTCTGTAATGTAGCTAACGCTCTTACCCCAGTGATCCATCTGCATGTTTGCAGGATGACATCTGTTGGGGATAGTTTTGCTTGCCTTTTCCTTCATACAAGATTAGAATTTTTCTTGTAAGGATTTGTGATTTTTACTGCTATTTTAATAATTTGGCTCCTAAACAGTTCTACTTGTGACTCTGGCCCTTGTGCATGTGCTGCATCATACAATTTTTAGACACGTTATTGAACAGTTTTAGTCTTAGGCCTCATCCCATTCACTGGACAAGATTGATACGTCTGGGTCTTGGACAAGGGTTGTGAAATGGAGGAGATGGTTACCTGCTGCACTGTTGTAGAAATAAAAGAATAATGCTTAATGAGAGCCAGGAAAAGAATTGCTTTGAGGAAAAGGGCCCCTACTGAAAATAGCAAGAGACTATACTCCCTACTTTTGCTGCTGCCACCACAGGGTTCTTAGTGCAAGCCTCAGACAAGTCACTTAAAACTTTCACCACCTTTCATAGATGGTCACTACTTGTAATGGCAGATGTTTTCAACCTTTATTTCTGTGTATATGCTTCAGTTCTCAACTGGAAAGTTGAGAACTACTGGCACTGAGAAGAGAAATTTGATAATGTCTGTGAGACACCTGGATAAACTTCTTTTCAAAAGTGTGCCCTCCCCGCCCTTGATGGGGTTTATCTGCAGTCCATGATTTATTAAATAGTGTGCAAGAAATAAAGTGAGAGGGGAAAAAAAAGGCAAACAATGAGTATATACAGAGCAGTAGTTGTGCTATGACTAGCATAAAGAAAATAACAGAAAATTAACCCTATCCCAGCTGTAACCAGGACATTGGGATAATAGAAGTACTCTGTGATCATATAATTAAGGGTGTTATATCAGTGGATTGTATTACAAGGGAGTTGCATTAAATTTGAACGGATAGATTTAACTTTAGCATGTACTGGCTTTCAAGTCCTCAACATTGTAAATGCAAGTTTAAGCATTTTTTATATTATTATAATAATAAGCATGTGATCAAATGATGTACTGAGTTTTAAAGTCGTGTAGATAGCATATACTGCTGCAACATAGTCTTTCTCTTGGTAAGCTGTTTTTCATATAAAAATAATTAATGTTCTTTGTGAATAATAATAACGTGAATTTTGTTATCGAAGGGTCATTAAGGAGACAGGTCAACAGGAACAGTTGTTTGTTTCAATGATTTTTGCCCTTTGGTTATATAGTTCTGTGAGTTATTGCACATATCTGAGAAATAAAGGGAAACTCACACAATCACACAATAGTTTGGGACCTTAAAGTTGGATCATCTAGTTCCACCCCCCTGCCATAGGAAGGGGCACCTTCCACTAGACCAGGTTGCTCAAAGCCCCATCCAACCTGGCCTTGAACACTTCCAGGGATGGGGCATCCACAGCTTCTCTGGGCAACCTGTTCCAGTGCCTCACCACCCTCATACTGAAGAATTTCTTCCTTATATCTAATCTAAATTTACCCTCTTTCTGTTTAAAGCCATCAGCCCTTGTTCTGTCACTACATGACCTTGTAAAAAGTCCCTTTCCAGCTTTCTTCTAAGTCCCCTTCAAGTACTGGAAGGCTGCAAGAAGGTCTCCCCAGCACCTTCTCTTCTCCAGGCTGAACAACCCCAACTTTCTCAGCCTGTCTTCATAGGAGAGGTCGTCCAGCCCTCTGATCATCTTCATGGCCCTCCTCTGGACTCAACCCAACAGGTCCATGTCCTTCATATGTTGGGGGCCCCAGAACTGAACTGCTGGAACCCAGCGTTCAGACTGAACGTCTGAACCCCAGAACATCTGCCCAACTCTTGCTGTTTTGGTCACAGGGGACACATCTGTTGTTCTCTGGTGGTTCACAACATGTGGTGCCAGTGGTCCACACGGGCCAACTCAGGCTCAGTGCGACAGTGCCTATAAGAACAGCAACGTGTCTGTGACTGTGGAGAAAGAGGGCAGGCTCCGGGGAGTGCAAATGTGGAGAGTGCCAGCCACAAACCGATACAGGTGAGTATCAGTGTGTGCTGGAGAGGCAGCCACATTTAATGTCTTTTTGTTTGTGGAGTTTCAGCAAGCATAAGTGTGGGACCATCTGTATTGAGTGGGTAGAGGGGGCAGTGAAGTAAGAGAGAAATAGGAGTGCTAGCTGTAAGGATCTGTGTCTGAGCTACTGTGAAGCATGGAAGGGTGGGGTGGTGACTTAGAAGACATCAGAACAGGAGTGACTGTGAGCACGCAATGCAGTGGAAGTGCTGCCATCATTTCAGTCCCAAAACCTTGGTCTTCTAGATTTGGCTACACCAGCTCATGCTATTTGCTCCTGAAGTCTCTGTCTCCAGTGCTCTAGTGTAGAGTTGGTTTATCCTCCTGAGCGGTCTTCACTGCATGGGTCTCAGATGAAGAATAGCCATGAGATGCTGCAGCAGGGGAGCCTGCCCTGGAGCAATGCCTGTTTGAGATTGCGGGCTGGGGAGACCTTGCAGATGGAGTGGCTTTGGGGATAAGAAGTGTGAGATTTGCCTCTTTAACTACTTACTTTTTCTTCCAGGATTTCTGCCTATGGAGCAGCTGGAGGGAAGGGAGCCAAAAATCACAATAAGAGGTCCCACGGGGTCTTCATCTCGGCCACCTTCCAGCTCGAGAAAGATGAGCTGCTGTACATCTTAGTGGGGCAGCAGGGGGAGGATGCCTGCCCTGGGGTGAGGGCTGCACAAGCATATGTGGGCAGAGACTTTGCAGATATAATTCAGTGAGATTCAGTGGGTGGCTTGGGGTTTGGTGATGAAAGAGAAATCCCAAGATCCAGCAACAAAATCAAGTCAGGAGACTGGGAAGAACCAATAAACCAAGTTAGAAAGAGTCTCAAAACAAACATAAAGAACTCTGAAAAGAAAACCAATCCCCAAATGCACAAACAAATATGAAGCCCACAGGAACTTTGCTTTAAGCTCCTGGTGTTTGAAATAAGTTCTTCATCAGCTTTCTTCTGCTTATTTTAAGCAGGGAGCTAGTAGGTGAGAGTTGTGTGCTCCCTCTCTTATTTTTCCACAGCCTAACTATTTTTCTGGCTGCCAGGATTTCAGATAACTTAATATTATTTATGGAAGCATCCAGCAGTGTTGTGGCTGTGTTAGATACTCTCTAAGTTTAAATACTAAGGTCTGAATCCAAAGCTTATCAAAAACAGTGGGAATCTTCCCACTAACTACATTGTCCCCTTTATTAGACATACGTAATGACAAAAAACCCACTCACGACAAACAGAAATTGGTGATATGAATGCTTATATATGTGCCTTCTAATGTTAGACCCAATGATTTGAAAGTCCTTTTATCACTTAGGCACAAAATTTGCCTCTTTTCAGCATGAATTCTTTGGTATTGCCTCTTGCTGATATCTGAGTGCATCTCTTGTCTACTTTCAGGGCAATCCTGAAACCCAGAAGATCTGCTTAGGAGAGTCATCTCTCATTGAAGAAGATTACAAAAAAAAGAAGAACCTGAAGGACTGGGCTGGAGGAGGTGGTGGTGGAGGAGGAGCAACCTACATCTTTAGAGTAAGTATTTCCTCTTTGCATCCTGCCTAAGCAGTGTCCAGCAGAGCAACTAAGCTTTCGCTGTCAATCGTGGAGTATTATACTCGGTTCTTAAAAAAAGGTGATGAAACAGGAGTCCCTCCCTCCCTATCCTTCTGTCTCTCTTTGTCTTTTTGTAAATTCTTTATCACTTTTCATATCCTTGATCATATTTGTCACTAAGCTAGCTGAACTGGTTCCTCAGTTCTTGAAGGCTCAGGTCTGGGAATCACACCAGGATCCCACTTTAATACTGGCAGCAGTCCTAAAAAAACCCAAAAACAACTAAAAACCCAACCCTCTGGTGTTCAGTTAAACAGTTATTTTTGGTACACAGAAACACTGTGTAAAACATTTTTGTAGTGCAGTTAGAAAACAATCAGTAGCATTGCCCTGGCCTCGGGCCACTCTTCTTTGGGATGCTTTAATACTTTTTGATGAGTTTCTGTGAGTTCACATATTGAAGGGATGTAAAGTTTTTCTGATGTTTGATGGGGGGTTTTCCAGCAGAAGGATGGGATTTTCGAACCTTTGCTCATCGCAGCAGGAGGAGGAGGAAAAGCTTACCTGAAGGCTCAGGACAGCTTCCTGGATGACGTACCCCTGGAGCAATTTGAGAACAGCACTGCAGTACCTGGAGTCAGTGGGAGGACTGGGGCAGCAGGTGAGATGCTAAAAACACACAGGGTCTGAATCAGGTGACTGATTACACAAGTTGTCCTGTAGGCATGAAGTGAAGGGCTCCTCTTCGGTCTTTTGGAGTTTCTCTGTGGCAGTAGTTGTTAGAAATATGCTGGTAGTCTATAAAGGATGTCGTCTTACATGGTGTGTCACCAGATAAAAAGAGAATGCACAGGGCAGGTGATGAATGCTCCAGTAGAGGCTATTCCATAGGAGGGCTCCTCTCTTCTTTGAAATGACTTAGTGAAAATCGTATTTGGGGGATGGAGCCGAGTCCTCCACACTCTAACAATGGCCTTTGAAAAGAAGACTTTTTCCCTGTTACTCCCATGAAATCCTAACGACAAGAATTATATTGTGGGAATTATACCAGAAATGGAAGCTTATTTATAATCTTGTAACAGCTGTGCCTAGAATCCATTCCGAAGAGACAAAAAAGTCCAGTGATTCTCCATCTCCTGCTGTAATAGCCTTATAGAGGGGCCACTGGAGGGAGATGAGGAAATCCAGTTTATTTTTTATTTCCCCAGGGAGCTCAGCATCTCACATGGCTGAAAACCCTAACTAGTTATCCCGAAGGGGAGCGGTGGGCTCCTTATTTCCCTAATGCCACTAGAAATTGGTGTTAAGGTGCTGGATATGCAGCACGTACCACAGATTGTGCATTAGGTTTCCACTTCGATATTATCTGTGGCAGCAAGGAGGCTGTCTGTATATTCTCTTATCCTTAATGAAGGAGTTAACTTGAATGCAGGCAATTAAGAAATTAATAAGGGACAATCTCTATCTCTTTACAGTATCTCTCCTACTTTGCTCTGCTTGTGCTTCCCTCACCTGTTCTTGTTTTCTTCTCTCTTCTTTCTGACTGTGAAGGTGGAGGTGGTGGCTGGCAAGATGAGACACTGCTTCCTCAGGCTGGGAAGTCCCTTCTGGAAGGTGGAGAAGGGGGTCAAGCTTGCCCTCAAGCAATAGCCAAGCTCCAGTGGGCCACCTCTGGTGGCTTTGGTGGGGGAGGAGGAGCTTGTACTTCTGGTGGAGGAGGTGGAGGCTACAGAGGTAGGTCTGTTGGAGGAATGGTCACGCTGTCTAATTTTATACTCTTCAGAGCACCTGCAGTTAAGCGCTAGAGCTCTCAGTGCAGAGGTACACTACTGCAGAAGGTGATTCACTTCAAGCTGAATGGTATGAAAGCTGCCCCACTCTCCACCATCTCTCTTTAATTGGGGAAATCAAGGTTATAGAAATGTTCTTATGTGATCTAGTATTTGGAAGGTGTGCTGAATTACCCCTTCATTTGTCCCCAAGTTGCCAAAGGTAAATGTTCCATTTCTTTTTTCTGTTTAAAGCAAATATATTTTTACCTTGCTGAACTGAGCAACCTACATTGGAATAAATCACTTCACCTGCCTTGGTACTGGCTTGACTGGGACAAGTGAGCATTTATCCATCAAGGACACTATACATATTAATATATCCCTGGAAAGTTGCAGAGTGACCCCAGATGATAAGAGCCAGGAATTAATGTAGCCTTTCAGAGGCATCATGTTTTTGCAGCATGCAGCACTGATCAGCTAGCCATACTCTTCTTTCCCCAGGGGGGCATGCCTCTGATAGCGATGATATCACAGCTGGTGGGCAGGATGGCATCTCTTTTGTGAACCCCGTTGGAGAGATCTTCTTGCATCCCCTGGCAGGTACAATATACTTCTTATTCCTCTTACTTCTTCCTGTCTATTTCCTCTTCTTTGCTCCTTCTCCTCCTGTCTTTGCTTTTTATGTATTTCATTCAGGAATATTTCACTCTGCAGGCCAGATCTTTAAGCTGTGGTCATTTCTTTAAATACATCTATAGTGCTCTGGGACTTTTTTCCTCTCAATCTCTAAGCCAGGAGAGACCCAGTCATCAAGTTCAACTGCACATCCTCAGTCCCAGACATTTCCAGGTCAAGTCACTTTGAGACCTCTCTGTTTGCTTTAGGGACCCAAGCTCTTCTTCCCTGCTGGCCCCTCTAATGTTTCTGACATGTGTCCACACTGTTGGACTATCTGCTCTGCTGCAGAGAAGCAGAGAAGTTGTAGGTACCTGATACATTTTTTTTTTTCCTCACCGGAACAAGATGGGAAAAGCTAAACTAAACCTGCCTGTTATGTCTGGTTTCTCGTTCAGCCATGGAGAGTCACGGTGAGGTGGAGGTTCAGATCTACCTTAACTGTAGCCACTGCCACTCAGACAACTGTAAGCGGGATCCTGACACCAACCTACCTGTCTGCCAATGTGAGATGGGGGCTGTGCTAGCCAACGACAATGTCACCTGCACTGGTAAGCTGTGGAGATTTATCCTCATTGGATAATGCCTGTATTCTTGTATCATCTCTCCTCCTGGGTTTTTGATGGTCAAATCCCCAGGTTACAGGTGGTGGCTCCAGTGAACACAGTGTTATGAGAAATTTCAGTTGAACGTATGACTGAAAACTCCTGACGTCCTTTCCTTACACACTGAGCTGCATCTCTATCAACACCTCCAAAGTTCAGGTTTAGATTAGGTATAAGGTAAAATATCTGTAAAGAGACAGTATAAATTTCCTGAATGGGCACAGTGTATCAGATATTTAAGTGTAAATACCTCTCCGGTATAACATACCACCTCCTGCTGAGTTATTTAAGCCACAGATTACTTCCTTCCACAGTGGTTTCCCACTGTGACTGGGGCTTGGTATTCACTGTTATTTCCTGGCACAGTCTCTTGCAACTCCCAAAGCATCAAAACTATATTTTCAACTTGGGAACAGTGGTCTTACCCATTAATAAAAAAAATGAAGAATGGATAAGCAGTCTGTGTTTTATCAGTCAGTTTTCTATCTTCATAATGTTTTTTAAATTGTTTAGGTAATTTTTAAACCTCCAGAGCTGTAGAGGGATTTGCTGTAATTTTTATAAGATGGTCTGGCCATGAACTCTGTATTGTTTTCTGAACTAGGAGCAACCTTGACAGGGATGTTTTACAGCAGCTCTGATTGTTTTCTGATTAATGCATCTCTATTTTTTCTTCTTCCAGTGCCCCAGAGTCCTATCCCAGAGGGACACCTTCCTCTCCCACTCCTCCTAGCTGTAGTAGCTGTGATTGTGGTGCTTGGAATGATCCTCACTTGTGGCAGCCTATCTATCAGTAAGAAACACTTACTCCTTATCACCCTTTGACTTGGGTTTTCCCAGTTAAATTAGACAAAAGGAGAGCTTCCAACCGCATGCCACTACTTTTAATACTTGGAGCAAGAGTCTTGTGGTCTCCCAAATGGATGAGAGGGACAGGGAGAAAGAAGTCATGGGAAACATCACCACCCCAGAGTTAGGCACAAGTGTAATCCTAAAGGGCAAGAACTGCTGTTCTGGTATTTGCTACAGAGAACAGAGCTTGGAAAGCCCTCTTAGCAGACATTTCTTTAGCAGCCACTGCTATATAGGCTGAAGTAACAGTCTGTAATTAAACATATAATTAATTCAGGGAGATGGTATGCTTTTTGGGACTTGATACCATCAAGGTGTCTTCTGCAGCAGCCTTTCCTCAGCCAAGGTACAAAGAAGCAGAGGAAACCTAAGTTGCTCCCAGGTGATTAGGACTCTGCAGGAATAAGACTGTTTGCATGTCCAGTATGAAATCACAACAGTGCATGGAGAAGAGCGTGATACTGATGAGCTAAAGATACTTCTTGAGCATTTATAATTACGGAGTTATTTTCTTTCTGTTCTGTGTGGCCAGCATTGTCTTTTCTCTCCAGGTGTTGATCTTGTTTGTACATTTTTATTTGTCTCCCCACTCCCAGTTTATCACCTCAAGAAGCAGCAGCTGGAAGGAGCCAGAGCACGACTGCAGAGCCCAGAATACAAACTGAGCAAAATCCGCACATCAGCCATCATGACAGATTACAACCCCAATTACTGCTTCGCAGGGAAGGCTGCCACTCTGAGCGAGCTGAAGGAGATCCCACGGAAGAACATCTCCCTGCTTCGGTAAGGCTTGCAGCAGGGGCTGCTCTCTGGCACAGGACAGGAAAGGCAGCCTGAAGCAAAGGTAGAGATAGGGCTCACATGCTCGTTTTACTCATCATCAAGTATTCAGGACAACAAAATGAGGGCCACTTCTCTGATTGACTGGAAAGCACCTAGTCCAAGCCAGCCAAAATATGACAGATGTGACACTATGCTCTCGAAGATACTTTGATTTCATAAATTTCTCAAGCAGAAGTATGAGTCTCCTGTTCCATGTTCCCACAGAAAGCATAGGATATTTCACCTCTGTGTTTTTATATGATGTCCTGGATTACACTTGCCACCCTTCCAAATCTGTAGCAGTATTTCTTTTTCAGCATTTCCTGTCACAACAAAATTTCCCATCACAAGGAAATACATGCCAGGTTGCTCTTCAGCTCTGTAACATCCAGATGATATCAATCAAAGTTATGTAAACTTTAAAAGGAAGATCTTGATCATCCTTATGTGCTGTCTTGCACCATCTCCTGAAGACATCAGCTTGCAGCTACTTTATTCTGTTGTTCTCCAGTTCTTTCTTGCCTTGCAATTGCCATACCTGGTGATAGGGCTCTAGGATTGAGCAGGCTGCTTTATTTGTTCATAACTATTAAGGATCCAACCTCCTTGCAGTAGTGACAGTGCCAGAAAATACTGAGAAGTTATTTTCAGGGGCTTTGAGATGAAAACAAAACTCTGATGTTGATTCCATCTCTTACAGCAGGTTCTATTCCTATCCTTGGACTCGATGAAGAGAAGAGCTTGGTCAGTGTTGGATCCAGGGGCATAGTAACATCTATTCCCTCTTTTTTTTTTTCTTCCAGGGCACTAGGACATGGTGCATTTGGTGAGGTTTATGAGGGAACCGCGGTAGGCATTGCGGGGGATCCCAACCCTCTTCAAGTGGCTATCAAGGTCAGTACCCACAAATTTCTTTTACAACCATAATTATCCATAAGAGTCATATTATCTCGTTACTATTCCTGTTGGAGAATCACATTCATCACATGCATAATGACATGTGTGTGATGCAGGTTTCCACACATTGTTGCATCTGGGAATTATAAATTTTGATTTTTAAGCTGTATGGCACTAGAAGCAGGTTGAAAGTAAAGTATCTGTCTTGTTTGCTGCATGCCTAATGGCTGTAAGTTGTGATCTAACTAGGAGGAGAATCTAAAAAGGGCAATCTCTTTTGTAAGCTCCATTCCCGTTCCTCAGAAGAGATAGAATCAGTGCCCTCAGATGGGAAGTTGTGTGAATTAGTCACCTGGAGACTGCATAATACAATTAGTTAAAATAAACCAACAAATTCTCTATCAACATAAATAAATATAGCTCACCTGAAATCAACACAGAACCATCAGTTCACTCCAGCAGAGAATCTGCCACAATGGCTCTTCTGCCACAATGATTTTTATAGATCTGAGTAGTCAAGAAAAAAAAGAAACTTAAGGGGGGAAAAAAGTAGCAACAAACAGATGTTTTGAGGACATTGCGGACTAGAAGGGGATTTCTAAATCTTGTATAAAGACAAGAAAGCCCTGTCAAATGTTAGTATGAAGCATTTACATGACAGCAACCAGGAAACATTTATATTATTATTTTATATTATTACTTCTGCATTTCAGTGGTTTTGAATGCTTTCTCACAAGTTTTTCATATGACATTACCATATTTGAAAATTTGTATTTTTTCTTGATTTATGTTTCATTTATACTGAGAGTAGTGTTTGTCTACCATACGTGAAACTTTCAGGTAGTCTCTTAGTATTGGGGTGTTAAATATGTTGCTGTGAATATCTGTTGTGATATCATGCTAATTTCCATGTCATTAATGGCAAGAGATAACAGGCTGGTTTTCTGTGAAATTACTGCTGTTGCCTCAGGATTTGCCAGTTACACAGCCCTGAAGTTAAGGATGCTTATAGCCTGCTTTTGTACTTTTATAAACGTGTGACTTAGAGAACCAAATCTAATTCTACGAGTTCAGCCCAAAATGTAGATTTCATTAATAACAACAAGTTCTGTTGCTATTTGTCCTGTCTTTTAAAACCCTCTTCTAAAAAAAAAAAAAAAAAAAAAAAACCCTGAGTGACAGGATCACGCATTATGGCACTTTGTTCTGAACTGCCTTGTGCTACTGAACGAATCTGCGTGAAAACCCAGGGCAGACACCATCAAGCAGCTGTAGCGGTGCGACCCGGGGTCACAGTCCCGACGGGAGGGAGCACCACCGCACAGTGGCAAGCAGAAGTAGATCGGCATGTTGCTCAGTTGTGATAGTCCGGTGAGGATGTCACCAGTTCCGCACGTCTCAGCAACGATGGCTACTTGTTTAGAGCCCTGTCCGCCTCCTTGTTCACCCAGTTCCCTGTAAAGTGAACACCCTGAACATCATCACAAGGCTGCTCTTCTCCCCGGCTGGAAACTGGTAGTGTGTCCATGGGGCCCAAGCTGTGGCTGTGCTCACCTTGCTCCAGGATGGAGCGTATCAGTCCTGATCTGACTTTGCAGAAGCAGGTGCAGCCTGGGAATAAATTAAAAAAAAAAAATTGCAACATACACCACATATTGTTTGTGGGTATTCCAGCAATCTAATAGATTATCTGCACTGTCCCCTGTGACGCGACCACTTCTCTGAGATAGCAGAACACAACTCTCTCTTCTGTATCCCACGATGCTGCTGATGAGAACAGTTTCCATGTCAGCCCCACCATGCTGAGTAGTAAATGTCCCACCTCCCTGCGTGCAGTTTGGCAGTGGGCACTGCACGCTGCTGTGGCCCAATCATCCTGCCATGTTAAAAGAGTGAGCACGGTAGCAGGCGCGGCTTCTACTGCTGCCTGCGCTCTCGGTTCGTGTTTATCAGTGGCCGATGCCGTCCAAATCTGCTGCAGGAGAGAAAGCTGTAAGGCCATGTGACACAATTATTTAAATGGTGCAATTGTACGTGTCATGCGACATGGAAGCATGTGCTGTAATGTGGACATATAGAAGAAGGAGAATAAATTAACGCCTGTCATTTTAAAGTGCTTCCTAGATCTGTAATTCCCCAGCTAATGCCTTTCTTGATGTGTACCTCAAGCTATTTTGCTCCGAAGTACTGCATATAGTTAAATGCACACAAAAAATATCCAAATAGGTCACCAGTTTCCTGTTCTGACTTTAACTACCAAATGGATCATGTGCAGTCCAATAAACTAGGCATTGAAAAGATGAGGCCCTCTCCATTAGGGCCCTGAAGTCATTCACACGTTACATGCTTGCTCTTTTCCTTTTTCTTTTTTTTTTTTTTCCTTTTTCCTTTGGTGGTCACCTAAATGTTCTCAATTCTTTGGTGGGATGGTCTTCACTGTTTTTACCTCCCAACAGACCCTGCCAGAAGTGTGCTCCGAGCAGGATGAGATGGATTTCCTGATGGAAGCGTTGATTATCAGGTATAGTTTAAGGTTTTTATACTGATGGTGGGCAGGGGGAAAGGGAATAATGCAGGTAATAAAAATTATTAATCCATTTGCTTGGGTTTGGAAAAGAAATCCAGCTTTGTTTTACACCAGATAGCATTTTAGTAGCATATGTGTTACTGGTTTCAGCTACTTATTCATTTCAAACAAAGTAACTGAGGTTCTTTTGTTGCACATCTCTTGTGGTTTAATGCCACTAGGCAGCTCAGCCCCACACAGCAGTGGGACGGGGAAGAGAATCGGAAGGGCGAGATTAAGAAAACTTGTGGATTGAGATAAAGACAGGGTAATAGGTAAAGCAAAAGCTGAGTCCATAAGCAAAGCAACATAAAGAATTCATTCATTCACCACTTCCCATTGGCAGGCAGATGTTCGGCCAGCTCCAGGAAAGCAGGGCTCCGTCACATGTAACGGTTACTTGGGAAGGCAAATGCCAAACTCTGAATGACCTCCCTTCCTCCTTCTTCCCCCAGCTTTTATTGCTGAGCATGATGTCATATAGTACAGGATATCCCTTTGGTCTGTTGGGGTCAGCTGTGTCCCCTCCCAGATTCTTGTGCACCCTCAGCCTACTTGCTGGCAGGGCAGTGTGAAAAGCCTTAATGCTGTGTAAGCACAGCTCAGCAATAGCTAAAATATCAATGTGTTATATACTTGTGATCACAAATCCAAACCATAGCACCAGATTAGTTACTGCAAAGAAAATTAATTCTGTCCCGCTCAAAACTAGTCCAACATCCCAACAAAAAATTTTGCTGGTTGGCTCTGCCAGTCATGGTCAGAGGAGTGAGAAGGCATGACTTCGTCATACAAGCATGTTCTGTGTTTGAAATGTTGTCCTTTTCAAAGAATCCCATTTTACTAAGTACAAATCATGTCCCGAAGCCCTTGCTAAAACAAATTTTCAATTATGAAATGGAAAGCAATAGGAAATCTAATGCTGTAAGGCCTTTGACATGGTCCCCCACAACATCCTTCTCTCTAGGGTGGACTGCTGGGTGGATGAGGAATTGGTTGGATGGTCACATCCAGAGGGTAGTGGTCAATGGCTCAATGTCCAGATGGAGATCAGTGACAAGCGGTGTCCCTCAGGGGTCCATATTGGGACCAGTACTCTTCAATATCTTCATCAATGACATAGTAGGACTGAGTGCAGCCTCAGAAAGTTTGCAGATGATGCCAAGCTGAGTAGTGCCATTGACAACAGTGGCAACAGCCTGAGGGACGGGATGCCATCCACAGGGACCTGGACAAGTTCAAGAATGGACCTGTGTAAACCTCATGAGTTTCAACAAGACCAAGTGCAGGGTCCTGCACCTGGGTCAAGGCAACCCCTGGTATCAGTACAGGCTGGGGGATGAAGGGGTTGAGAGCAGCCCTGTTGAGAAGGACTTGGGGGTCCTGATGGATGAAAAGCTGGACATGAGCTGGCAATGTACGCTCGCAGCCCAGAAGGCCAACCCTGTCCTGGGCTGCATCAAAAGAAGCGTGGCCAGCAGGTCGAGGGAGGTGATTCTGCCCCTCTACTCTGCTCTGCCCACCTGGAGTCCGTTGTCCAGCTCTGGAGCCCTGAGCACAGGAAAGACATGGACCTGTTGGAGCGGGTCCAGAGGAGGGCCACAAAAATGATCAGAGGGATGGAACACCTCTCCTGTGAGGACAGGCTGAGAGAGTTGGGGTTTGAACAGCCTGGAGAAGAGAAGGCTCCAGAGATACCTTCTTGCAGCCTTCCAGTACTTAAAGGGGCCTTATAAGAAAGATGGGGACAGACTTTTTAGCAGGGCCTGTTGCAACAGGACAAAGGGTAATGGTTTTATACTAAAAGAGGGCAGATTTAGATTTGATATAAGGAAGAAATTTTTCATAATGGAGGTGGTGAAACACCGGCACAGGTTGCCCCGCGAGGTGGTAGATGCCCCATCCCTGGAAACATTCCAGGTCAGGTTGGACGAGGCTCTGAGCAACCTGGTCTAGTTGAAGATGTCCCTGCTCATTGCAGGGGGGTCAGACTAGCTGACCTTAAAAGGTGTGTCCAACCCAAATATTCTATGATTTTATGATTAGAGCCACCTGTGCAGTGACTCAAAAGCTCAGCCTCTGCAAGACCAGCACCAAAGTGGTACAAGCCAGGCTTTGTGACATCAAGTCTAGTCTGCCCTCTTAGCCTTGGTATCAAGTCTAAATCTGCCCTCTTTCAGTATAAAACCATTACGCCTTGCCTTATCTGCATTATCTCTTGCAAATAGAAGTAAGAGTTTTTGTAAGACCAGGTTTGCCAGCTGAAGAAGGAGAAAATGTGAAAAGCTTTTCCCACTGTGGCTTTCAGGTAGTAGCTAAGCATATGGGCAGCCTTTTTGCCTTCCCTGTCTGTGGAACTCTTTGCCATAAGTAAGTGCTTTCTTCAGTGAAGGTCCTGGGCTTCTTTGCACAAAAATAGCTGAGTGAGACACTGAAACCTCTGTAGTGATAAGGCAGTGAATACGGCTTTGCACAAGTAGCTTGCACAGATGGAACACAGCCCTTCTACCGGTGTGGCCACTTAGATGTGTTCTGGCTTTTGGTGTCTTTGCAAGCTTGACAGAACCTTTATAAGGCCTGATCTGCACAACCTTCTGACGGTGAACTACGAGATCCATAAAACTGGCCTAGAAAAGGTAACAGACAGCCATTCCTATAACTACCTGTACTTTAAGTATTCCAGTCTTGGAATTTATTTCATTAACCCAAACCCATGTTTAAAACAATAGTATAGTCAAGGGTGACTTTAAGGTAATAGTAGAGTCAGAGTTGATTGTAAGTCATCAGAAGTTAAGCATTTTTAATTTGTGCAACATGAAGTTCCTTTTCTCAATATCTGACCCAGCTCATACCTAGGTGCTGTTTTTCTGCTATTAAAGCATGAATCTTGTGACGTAGTGCCACTCCCTGAAGTCTGCAAGAACTATGGCAACAGGAGGTAGCGCTGATGTATGGGTTTTTTTACAAAGCAATTTCAATCAATTACAGAGTGCTTTGGTTCACTTAATAGAATATGACCCTTTCTCTCCCTCAACTTCCTTTCCATTTTTAGTTCCTGTATTATCCAGGTAATCACTGTCCAAGGGAAGGTGCTGCTTTCTAATGACCAAGTCTTACTGAGCTTCTTGACAGTCTCAGCTTTCTTTTGTAAGAGGCAGAAAGCCATCACATAGGCAGCTGCTGCAGTAGGTATTAGCTGAGCCTCTCTTTGGCAGACTGGATACTGAGCTGACTCCACCAAACTAGACAGCAGTATATTTAAAATAAGCAACGCTGAATTACAATCCCTACTGGGCAGGATTTTGTTTCACACATGCCAATAATATTTGCATATTTGAAGTGCTTAGCTTTCTTTTTCCTCTCACGTCATCCCTGTCTTTCGGTCAGTGTGTCCATTAAATTCTCTCTTCACAGCCAGAAGGTTCTGCTTTACTTTCAGGTTTTCATACATTCTGTTGAAAGCTTTTCATGGGCAAAGCCAGGCATAACCCTGACCTTGGGGCTGTCATGATCAGAGAGGCATTTTGATATGGCTGAAGTAGGAATTTGTTTGGGAACTTGCACTGCATCAGGATTTGCTTCAGTCCAGGTTGCCAAAGCTCAAGGCACAGTGAGTGTGATGGATGTTGGCCAGGTACTAATGCTGTCTTTCTCTTCCATGTCGCTGTGATCTTGGCTTTCAGTAAATTCAATCACCAAAATATCGTGCAGTGCATCGGTGTTAGCCTACAGACGCTGCCTCGCTTCATTCTGCTGGAGCTCATGGCTGGAGGAGATATGAAGAGCTTTCTTCGGCAGAATCGACCCAGGGTGGTGAGAGAACTTCCCTGTTAGGCTTGTCGTTGGTTTGAGTAAGACTGTTTTTATTATTTTTATGACCTCTATAAAGGCACTGAATCCAAGCAGGCCTATGTATGTATTCTAGCTCCTACAAACTTCTGGATACATCTGTCTATGTTCTTGACACAAGCAGATGAGAGAAAATGAAAGCAGTGCCAAAACTCCAGTCTATTAGTAACTGAGGAGGAAAGAGTAAAATCCTGTCCTGCCATTCCAGAGTTCTCTTTCAGCTGGACTACAGATTAAGAGGCTTTCTTTCCTCAATGTCTGCCATTTTTTGTGTGCACTGTGATGGTGTGTGAGGAGCTGAACTTGTTACATTGGTATGCAGTAATGGGAGTTTGCAGCACCAGGTCCTCAGCAGGTGTGCATCAGCACTACATGGAGATGTACAAATTTATACTAGTTGAAGATCTGAGCCTGCATGTAGCACTGTGACAGGGATTTAAATCAATGCAAGTGAAATTATCAAGTAAAATACTTTAAAAAAAAAAAAAACACCGCACCTTCATGAAAAGCTGTCATAAGGGTTTTTGCAAATTATGTGTGATTTCTAATACTATATTGATGCCAACCAAGTATGGTGAATATTTAGAATTAATTAGTTTCAGTGTTGTTCTTATGAATAGCTGATTCCAGGTATGTGTTCTTGCTTCTTAACAGTGGGCACCTTTGTGAAATAAGTATGTATCTCTGCTTGAGTGGAGACTTCAAAAAAGGCCTGATTCCACGTTATTTCTTGTTGTATTAAGGTGCCTGTGCTGGCTGCCTACAGGGGCAGGAGGAGGCTGAGAGGTGCCTCGTGTACTCCTGTATCCCACGATGCAGTTGCACAGCTTCTCCTCCACCCCCTCCACAAATAGTTCTGACAGTGTAGCTTCATGTGTGTATCCTCCTATGCTGGTATTAACATGTTAAAACATCGAGCTTAATCTCTTCCTCATACAGGAGTAAATATACTAATTAGATGCACTTACAGTGGTATAGCAGCACCCAGATGGAGGAGTTTGTATATATTTATTTTTGGCATTTATAGTAAAAGTGGTACAATTTTTGTGAGTAGATAAAGTCTGTGGGCAGCAGAGAATAATAAATACACTTATTTGAAAATTATGTATAGATGTAATGTAAAGAACGGTTATTTTTTTAAATATCATGTGAAAACAAATCTGCTGCTATGTTGGCTGGTATGCCAGCAGATAACAAATACAACAGTTGAAGTCCTCTTAGTACTCAAAAAAAGGTCACTGATCAGCAGTGCAGTAATTTCTCCCCGTCCTTCCTGAGAGCAATACAGAAGTTCCTGGAGAAACACCAAGGAAATTTCCCTACGGGGAAATAAATGATGGGATGAAAATAAGCAGGGCTCCTGGAGAAAGACTTCTTTACTGCTCTTAGTTAGGGAAATGCAAGTGGTGAGTGCTAGACCAGTCCCGGAGTCCTGTGGTGAAGCATCCCTTTTTTGCATACTGCTCCTGAGGGTAAGCTCTGTCCTTCCACAAGAAGGGATAAGTCGACGAATGCTGAGTGCTGGTGCCGGGATGTGCACTCGTGCATCTTTGCGCTCTCTCCGAGTTCATGTGCTAATTTCTGTTGATAATTTATTAACTCACTCTTTAAAAGTGGGTGGGTTTTCTTCTCTCCCATCTCACCTTTTAAACCTGCTTGTCTTTTGGTTTCACAAAGTCCAACATCAGTAGGGAATAGTTCTCTCCCACCCCCTTTACTAGGCTATTCAGGCTGGGCCATAAATCTCTCGCCAGCGTGCACTCATGCACTGTGCTCAGGAGAAGTGAAATCTTCTGCAAGTTTTTTGGCTTAAATAAGAGTTTACTCATTTTCTAACTCTTTACTTTGATCTTCTTATGTTCATTTTGCTCCTCAGTCATTTAACCCTACCCCCACCCTGTATGTATGTCTCTCCCTTTCCCTTATTCTGCTTCACTTTCATTATCCCCTGCCCAAATTCTGTTGTTCTACTCCGCTAATTCCTCCCTTACCATTTTCTGTGTATCCTTTTCCAGAATCAACCATCCACACTAACAATGCAGGACCT
>NW_010541036.1:58781-83450 GCF_000687285.1 Phaethon lepturus
GGGATATTGCCTGCGGCTGTAAATATCTGGAAGAGAACCATTTTATCCACAGGTGAGGAGAAACAGTCCCTTCTGATGCATCTCAAGGTGTGTGAAGCTCACACAGTTTCTGTGTGCAGCGCATTAGACAGAACTCTGTCTCCAGCTGGGAGACAGAGATTTCTTCTACCAGTACAGGTCTGTGCTTAGATGTCCGTGCTGGTCTCACTGGTTTTTTGTAGGAGTTAGGCTCTGCACTGCTCTTTGCACTGCTGGGGAGAAAGGTACCTTCTGTTCGCAGTGAATGTCTTCAAGTCTTAGTTTTCAGGTGCCTACAATGTAGACACATTTGAGATCAGCCCTGTAGTCCACTAGATGGTAGTGTCACTCTGTGTTAGCTTGTAAGACAGTAAGGTACCATTTCTCTCTCTCTCTCTTTTTTTTTTTTTTTTTTAAATCTCCTTATCTTGACTTAATGTTTTCCCTGTCCTGTCAGCACAGGCCAGCCCATCATGTTTGAGCTGTTCACTAAGGAGGGGTAGAACAGGGATAACAGGAGGTAAAAACACAACTCTTAAGGGTTCCTTCCCAGCCCAGCGGCTGACCTGCTGTGTGGTCTTGGGGAACCCGTATTTGTCTGTTCACACCTCTTTTTCCTCTTTTGTAAAACAAAAAAATGTTGATATGGCAGGCTTCAAATAAGAATAAAATATTATAGAAGAGGTAAAAGTTATTATAGGTAGCCTTTTAAAATTCCCAGTTGGATATTGGACTCCTTTGCTTCTGATTAAGAGTTGTTTCAGCTCATAATGTTCCCAGGCGTAGCATCCAACTGAATTCCTTCCTGAGTACGAACCCCATGCTGAGGTCAGCCCTTGTGTGCAAAGGAAAGGGGAGGCCTGCACACAAGAAGGTCACACAGGCCCTAACTAAACCAACATGCAGCCTGGAGTTATGCAAGTAGACAACCGATTCCCGTGCAAGCATGTATGTGTACGCGTGACGTTGCACAGCGCAAAGAGGCAGAGCCAGGCAAGAGTGAGCAGAGACTGGAGCAACTGAGGGAAACAAGTGGCAAGCAGCAATCGGAGCAAAGAGCCATGAGACTGAGATATGGGTTATGTTACGGCTTTATGATTAGAGCATCTGAGACAGTTTTCAGTCTCCTTTATATTGGAACAATAAGTAAGTTCCTTTGAAAAAAGGATTAGAGTTTTCTGTCATTAAAAAAGAACAATAAGAGCATGTAACAAGCTCTTGGATCTCTTGATAAGTACATGAGGGGATCAGTATTCTAACTGGAAACTGCAGAGTGAATTACTACAGCATTATTTTTTGCAAATCCTTACTGTAGTAGTAATATCTTTCATCAACCTTCACCCACCTTGATCTACTGAATTTATGATAAGGGCCAATTTTTACTCGTGCTGCAAGAAGTCCAATAGAAATGCAACAGAAATTTTCTCCACAAGTGTTTTATAAAAAAAGTTTTAATTTCTCCTGTCAGGTAGATGTCCCCTGTTTTTTTTTTTATCATATATCACTGAGCCCAACAGTCATCACATAAAGCTTCTAACATTTATGTCAACAAATGGACAGGCCAGCTGTTATTGCTGAAGACCAATCTCCATTTCAGGAGATAAATGGAAGAAACTAGTGCTTGCCCCTCTTAACAGCAGCATATCACTTTTAAAAAAATTCTCCGGGTCAGTTTTTACACTGTTATATCTTTAGTATAAGCAACCTGGGAATGGACCCGTTTTGTTTTAGCCAACAATTCAGGAAATAGGGATAGAAGAAATTTCATTCAGGTTCTGTATTAGTATTTGTTAGTGATGTCAGTATTACTTAGAGTGGGTCAGGAAGGGAAGAAGGTTATCATTACAGATAACAGATATCCTAGAGGGAAAAGGTAGTGTAGTGGGGTTGTGGAGATGTCACTAAGGGCTGGTCTTGTCATCTAGGAGTCACAGCTGATGATGGAAGAGAAAGCTGATCTTGACCTCCAAATCCTGAGGGATTTTTCAAGGCTGGCAGTAGGAAGAAACATATGAGTTGTTCAAGGAGCTTATTTTTCTTGGCAGTTGACAGGACCCCCACAGTGCTATGATTTTTAATGAGTTCCTTTTCAGAATGCATATTTAAAATGAACACAGATCCTTCAGTCTTGGCCATGCAGTCATTACTGTCATTTGTCACAAGCTAAACTCACACCCAGGAAGTGGCTGCTCCCATATGTAGCTTTACTTGGTTCCACAGAAGCTACAAAGCAACAGTTTATCGAATCTGGTCCTACATTGACTTTTTCAAGCAGTTTACTGAGACTACCCAATAGCATCACGTCTGTAACTGATGGAGACACTGCTGAGATGCCACTCTTTAAGAAAAAATAGAGCAAGAAAGAAATCTGTCATAACATGGTTGAAGCAAAAGAGGTTGGATCCGTCCCTGGTCATATACTGACCCTGTTTTCTGCCTTAATGAAAGTAGATGAGAGTGGGGAATGCTTGGAAAACACTGGGTAGAAAATGTGACATAAATACAATTTAAAAATTGTGGTTAATATAAATTATAATGTGGCTGGCATTATTTCTTATTTTTAATAAGGCTCTTTTCACCTGTATAAAGATGACTGAACTAAGACTTGCAGGACTGGGTCTAATATTCTTTCATTATTCCTTTAGCTATTTCAGTTTAGAATTATAGTTAATACCTTTTTTTTTTTTTTTAAAGAGATATAGCTGCAAGGAATTGCCTTTTGACCTGCACTGGAGCAGGACGAATAGCCAAGATTGGTGACTTTGGGATGGCCAGGGATATTTACAGGTAAGTGCAAGGCCACTTCAGATCTGTGAATAACTCGGTAATCTGTATCATTTTGACCAGTTTGAACTGTCTCGTGGAATCTGAAGCTGTGGAACCATCCATTAGGTGTCTGAATTTGATAACCAGTTAACTAACTGGAATTAACAGACCATAATTTAAGACATCTATGCCTACCAGCCAATACACTTCAACTGTGTTTATTCCAGACTGGATCCCAGCGAACACTGCAAACACATGAACACTAAACCAAGCATAGGCAAACTTATAAGCTAGTTGATCATAAATAATCTGAAATTTTAAAAAAACCCACCATAACTCACTGTTTATCATGTCAAGAAGACTTGCTGCATCAGTAACCTGTGCAAAGCATCGGGCAAATTTGATGTGTTCAGCTGTGCACCTTCAACATCCTCAGTTTCCATCCCAGTTGCAAAGGGAGGCTAAAATACTGCTTCAGTGCACTATTTGTGTTGATTACTTTTCCTTTTTCTCACTTGGCCCCCATTGCCACATGCAATCCCCAGCTGCTGTTGCTGTGGTAATAAGATTTTTTTATATATCTGAGCCCTTTCAGACTGTGTGACGTTCTCCATGCATTTTATCTTTCCCAGAGCAAGTTACTACCGCAAGGGAGGAAGAGCCATGCTTCCTGTCAAGTGGATGCCACCAGAAGCTTTTTTAGAGGGCATCTTCACCTCCAAGACTGACACCTGGTAACAAATGACATTTAATCACTTCTGCTATCACTGATAAGGATCAAGAAATGTACTGTGAAAAAAAAAAAAAGGAAAAAAGAAAAAGTCTACTCAGTAGGAACCTTAAAAAATGTCAGAATTTCCCAGAAAAATATTAAAAGTTTTCTCTCTGCATTCAGTAGAAGCATGGGTAAAGAATTCTGAAGAAGAAAAAAATCTAATGTAAATGGAGGTAATAAAAATTTGCTATATATAAATGTAGAGTATCATATAAAGGCAATCAAGAAGTGAAAAGAGAAAGCAGTTTAGATTCCCAAAAAGTCTCAGTTAAAAATCCAGACAAACACCTTCAGAAACTTCCCTCAGCCCTCACTATCTGCCGCTCTGTTTCTATCAGCGACGAGGACTGCTTATATATCCTGTAAATTACCTTCTCTGTACCACCCAGGATTACTCTTTTGTATAATTTTTTTTCTGTTGTATATAAAATGACAGCAAATTTAATCAGAGGTCCTTGCTGGTTGCTGAGGAAACAATATTTATATATTGATTCCTCATGTAACTTGATCTTTCTTTAAAATAAAGCACCCCCTCAACAGTGGCACATTCATGCACAGGTGCTGGGGAATGGAAGCCTTCCAGTCGCTTAAGAACACCTCTCTCCCTGTACAGTAGATTCTTCAATACACTGTACTGAGACATTCCCTTAAATGTCACACTGACCCAGTTTCCTGAAGTTGTTAGTGATGCCGAAGACAAAGGATTGCTTACCAGTGCCTAACTGCGAGCAGCCAGTACTGAATATTTTGAAGAAAAAAGTGCTACAGTTCCTGTAATAGGCTCTTGCAAGTAGTATGTGTACTGGATGTTTCTTCCACCTTCGTGGCAAATAGTGTCTTTTAAAATTCTGACCCTGCTGAAGTCCTGGCACAACCCTCTTGACTCCCCTGGGTCTATACGTTATTTTCAGTGGCACTGCCCAACTGACTTGTGGATGTCAAAAAAAGGAGAGCAACCGTATAAATGCTGCTGCCTTCCAGTTTCACTGGATGTCTCTTACTTGATTTTATTCTTGAGCATCCTGTTCCTGATCCAAACATCTTGAGTCTTCCCAAGTAAGGTAGAAATCTCCATGCCAGTTCTAACAGTTCTTTTCAGTTAGACCATACATAGCAAAGGGTGTTCTTGTGTTTCTGCCTCTAGAAATAACAAATGCAGCAGAAAGAACAACTTACTCCAGAGTTATTCAAATATTTTGAAACCTTTGCAAAGCCACCTTTGGAGCTTTGATTGATTGTTTTTTTTATTATCAAAGTTGACTCATAATCACGCTAATTGCACATTACTGTGGTTGGCCTACAGCTTCAAAAGGTTGTTGCTGTGGTGTTACCCACACAGCTTCGTGCCGGGTTTGTGGAGCACAAATGAAACCTAATTGGTATTGTTGGCCGGTTTCTTATGCAGGTCCTTTGGTGTGCTGCTTTGGGAGATTTTCTCTCTAGGCTACATGCCCTACCCTTGCAAAACCAATCAGGAAGTGCTGGAATTTGTAACCAGTGGAGGAAGAATGGATCCACCAAAAAACTGTCCAGGCCCAGTGTAAGTATTTCCTTACCCATTATCCCTTGGCTTGTGGGAGTATCAAACAGGTTAGACAAAGGCAGCTAGACACCTTAGGGAATGGTGACTGCCCACATTGTTAGGTGGGTAGTATTGAATGTCTCTTGAGCCACTGCATCTTCTATGCAGCTTAGAGCACTATAGGATTGGCTTTAATTAGCAGTCTCCTAATGGCTTGGGATGCAGAAATGACATGTCCACTTTTGCTCTCCTCCTTTGGGCTGTGTACTGAGTGCAGTTCCTCTGGACCCATGATCGCTTCATACTGAAACACATTTTATATAATTGCCTTTCTTGATCGATACTTTTTTTTTTAACTTAATTTAAGGTACCGGATCATGACACAGTGCTGGCAGCACAGCCCAGAGTATCGGCCAAACTTCTCCACCATCCTGGAAAGAATCAAGTATTGCACACAGGTATTGGTCGGTCTTTGGTATTCAGGTAGATGATAATCTGTGGAATGACAACTATCCAAAGGCACTAGCTTTAGTGCCCAAAACAAGTGAAGAGTCCTGACAGACTGATCTAATTACTTTCCCAATTGTAGTGGTGTTGATGCACAACTGTTTTTTTCATTTGGGTTTTCCAGTATCCATCCTCACTCTCCCATCATCAGCCCAACTAAAATAGGATTATACTGTTCCTGTGCAAGCGGATGCTTTCAGCTCTCAGCTTGTTCAGTAGCAAAATGTCCTTCATTTTGTGATGGAAAGGCATTCAGAATCTCTTTCAAGGTCCATATTCTGACCTTGCCTAATTTGTTCGAAAGCCACAGCTGAATTGATATGGAGTGGAGGTGGGGAATGAGATGGCACAGTTAAGTTCGCCATCTGGTAGCATCTTACAGCTACGGGCCTGGATCCAACCTCTTGAGGGAGAAATTATATACTAGCGACCCCCAGCTTAGCCACTGGTTTCAGTAAATCACGGCCTCTGCTCAAAGGGAGCATGTAAATGAGAGAGCTTTTTTGCAAGTCCTAACAGCATGCAATACCTGGATGGCACGTAGCACCTTGTATGACATGCGGCAATATTGCCCAAGCCTGATGTCAGCCTCTGCCAAAAGCTTTTTTGCTCTCATAGCTATTCCTCTTACAATGCAGGTGTGACAGCCACCCTGGAGGTACCCTGGTGTAACAGATTCTCGTCTCTCTTTTTCAGGACCCTGATGTGATCAACACTGAGCTGCCCATGGAGTGTGGTCCTGCACCAGAGGATGAAGGGAGTACAGTCATGCGCCCAAACATTTCCAGTGGCATAGTGCCCCTGTTGATAAGCCCTTCTCTCACACCACAGACAACCCCTAAAACACTGGGCTCCCACCATGCTGGGCACAAAATTGTACAAAGTCCACAAGAGCTACTGGTGGAGAACCTGAGCAACCGGACTGCTCAAGGGCCCAGCCTGCCATGCCTCAGCGATTTCAATAGCGGGTCCTGGTTCCAGCAGACCTCGAACCAGAAGTTGGAGCTCAGCAATCCACCAACCCACAGACTTAAAAACAAAACAAAAAATCTTTGGAACCCAACCTATGGATCGTGGGTGCTAGAGAACATCTGTCACGTCAGCCCCAGCTCCAAGCTCAACGCAACTCCAGAGCGGGAAGATTCAGGCTTTGATGGGAATTGCAGTTCTTCTAGCTCTCGGGCATCTCCAAGTCGAAACAACTGCCCTCACCTGGATATTGGTGGGATTGAACTGGTGAAGCTCCAGACTTTCCCCTGCGGCAATGTAAATTATGCCTATGATGACCTGTGCTATAGCACTGACCACCAGCCATCAGCTTTGGCAGAGGGCAGAGCAGCTGTGCTAAGAAGCTCCAGTCTGCATAGAGAGGAAAAGCCTTTTTATAAAACTGAGAAAACATCAAGAGAGAGGGACTCTGGTCTATCTTTGTCAGATGACCTGAGTGTTACTCCAGTATAACAGAAATCGTTCTTCCAAAGATCAGGGAATGTGTGTGTCTGGAAGGACTGCTTCCTATTTCACTTACTTCCTCCATTTAAGTTGCTTCAGATGGGTGATGTTTCAACATCAGCAATGTTCTGCTTCCTCCTACCTGCCGGATCCCCAGATCGTTAGAGACAGTTGCATTTCTATCTCTGTCCATCAAACGTTCCACTGAACCAGCTTAGTGGTGGAGAACAATGGCATTGCTGCTCTGATTCAGAATACGATACTTAATGGAAGGACTCCTCCTCAATCTGCTCAGGTGAAAAGAAATGGACCTACCATCCAACCGCAGCATTTGGATGGAAATAACGATCAACACAGGTTGTGCTTTTTTCTGACTGAAGAAACCAAAAATGCATGCTGTGCCAGCAGCAACCAACTAACTTGCAAAGGTTGCTATATTCCCAAGAGCTTTTTACAGTCCTGATGACTTACTAATGATGCTCTCGCACTGTAAGGGAAGCAAATACATAGCAGCCACATTTGCACCTCTTTTATTAGCAGACCCTGTGGAAAAACATGAAAATGAAGCTACTACTCAAACTGCAAGCAGTAGGATGGATGAAAAAAAAAAAATCCAGGCTCCTCTGAGCATGTGCTTTGAAAACATGCAATGAAGAGGAAAACAAATTTCCCATTAAAAGAACAGTAGTTGGTGGGGCTGATAATATCCCTTTGAATAGTGAAGGAAATGTGCTGCTTGCCTCGTGGTGTTGCTTTCTTCACAGCTCCTGGCATGGAAGGGACAGGTGGTTTTTCAAGACAGGGTGAGCTGCATGGTGTGGTGAGAAATGGATTGTCTTTATCTTTTAATGGACTTCACTTGGGATGAACTTCATTTTTGTAAGTACTTTGATATTCAGAAGTAACTTCCTGTGCTATGTTGGCAAGCATTAAGTTGAGGTTCTCAGATAGCTGTCTAGCATTTGGTGCACTGGAGTTGTTCTTGGTTTTAATACCTACTCCTCTGAGGTAGAAATGAAGTAATACAAGGGAGGGGCAGCATGAAGGGGAACCTGATACAAACACTACCTTACAGTGCCCTTTACACAAGAAGGCAGAATAGCTCAACTGTTTGAGAAAGCTAAAATCATGGCTTGGCTTCACACACCTGTCATTTCTTCCCACCTTCCAGGCATACAGACTTGCTGGTAAAGGTCCTTGTTTGTTTTGAAGACAGCTCATTTCTAAGGCTTTCTTCTGTTGCCAGCTCATTTCTAAGGCTTTCTTCTGTTGCTTTGGGTATAAACTGATGTTTACTGGTTAAAGCCTGCAAAGTAAGACTCCAAAAAAGTAAATAATTTGGATTAAGCTTGAACAGTCTTGTAAGCATTTTGTCCTTGTCCCACTCCTGAATGTTGCACTGCCAACCTGCTGCCTTCACATCTAATCAAGTTGTACATCAGGATGTCAATTGTAGACTCTGTCTGGTTCCTTTCTGAGGGAAGAGGTACAAGGTTCACACTTAGTGACCAGCTGCACATACCACAGGTGTGGGCTGTCAGGAGAGGGTTTGCTTTGACCACACAGACTTCCTGTCCTCTGCGTCAGTCAGGGATGGACTACTGAGATGCGTTACAGAAAAGCAGAGTGCAGAGTCTGAATCCATCTTGAGTAGAATCCATCTTCAGCTCAGGTTTATGCTTTGTTGTTCTGACTTTGTATCTGTCCCAAGCCTTTAACAGTTTTAGGCCTTTGGCTTTAGAATGAGTATTTTATACACTGGCATTTCCAGACCTGCATGGTGGTGATGGCCACCTTTCAGCAATGACCCGTATGGTACAGAAATAATTCCAAATCCGTGTTGGGAAATGACAGGTGGTCAGAACAGAGGGATCCCTCTGTGTCTGGGCAAATACCAGGAGTGGTGGGAGGACTGATGGGCTTAGTAACCAAGGGAGATGGTTGCCCTTCCCTCATGCCCTTCTTTTCTTTTCACCTTTGCTTTAGCTCTCTGGCTTCTCTCCTGTTTAGCTCATTGCCTGTCCCATCTTACACCCAGGAGCTGCTACAGCCCAGTTAGTTAGTGAGATGAGGCCAGAAAGCCCAGTTAACTTCTGCAAAGCAAAGAAAGAATGAGAAAATTTCCTGCTAACATTTTTGGGTCCAGTTTCAGGCTGGCCACCTCTGGAACATGCTAGTCAAGAATAAATACATCTACTCTTAGCTAGTTGGAGTAACACCAGCTCATCTTCAACATCCTTACCTTTTAGGTTATGTTACTCCTATGGTTTATGCATTAGTAAATTACACACACACACACACACCCCCCCCGAAAGGTGGGATACCAAACTCTCCAACAGTTGTGACTGACTGGGCATCAGCAACTCAGCCCCTTCCCGCTGCAATGTGTGATAAGGCCACAGCAGAGTGTAGTGATTCTAGTTCAGCTGCAGTGGAGGCAACTCCAGATGGCTTTCCAAACCTTGTTTGTAACATCCTGAGCAGAGCACTGGTGGTCATGACCCCAGTAGGACTCCGCTTTCAATTCTCCTTAACCATCAGCATGGGTGGGAAAGGGGTGGAGTGAAACACTTGTTCAGAAGCCATGGGAAGTTAACTATACCACCTTTTCCTCCTGCAGACCTTTTATAAAGTAGCAGGCACAAGCCAGTGCTTAATTTTTTTCACATGGAAATGACTAAAACACCTGAAGATTCCAGTGAGAAGCAGGTAGGATCCCTGTGGTTACCCAGCTTCAGCTACCATTGTTTTCCCCATACGCAGCACTTGCCTCAACTTAATTAACGAATTTAGAAAGGCCAATAGTGCTAAAACTAGACAAGCCATTGAAAAGTGAAGTTAGAGAAGAGCACTGTTCTGTTACCAATACCCCAGGCAGTCTTGGCTGTAGCTATGCCTTCATTTTACAAATGATATGAAAGTTCTTCAGTCCAGCACTTTGGGCAAATACTTGCTTTTACTCAATAGCTGTGATGATAAGGTCCTCATTTACAGGAATAGTGCAGCCAAAGCTGCACTGAGGCAGAATAACTCCATCCTGTCCAGTATCTTATCTCTAAGAGTGACCAACACTGGGGTGTTGAAGGTCAACTATAGGTAGAGTGAACACACAGCAATTATTATGTATTTTCTAAACACACTTTGCTGATTTACAACAGCATGTAGCTCTGGGATGTACCGAGCCAGACGCAGCGTCTTGTAACGAGACACAACACAGAGCTGCACATACTGAATGGGCTCCAAAAGAAAGAGCCAGGAATTTTAAAAGAATCTGCATTAGCAACCTGAATTTTATAAGCTATTAACTCCCTCAAATGGAACTAAAGGAACAATCTGGAATGGAACTAAATGTCAGCACAGTTGCTGTGACTTGACCTGTAACAGTTTTTCTATGCATATCTGATCTCTTAGCTGCTTTTAAAAACCATCACAGATAATTAATTTTTAATTAATATCCTGAGGAAATACTACTAATATTCCTCCTGTTGCAATGCTGAAATGCTACATGCTGTCCAAACCATACTCTCTAAAGAAAGAAAAATAACAATCGCAATGGTGTACAGTACAACTTTCAGTCCTACAATTCTGAGACTGAAACTTACTGTTGTTTATACAATCACAGGTTTCATAGTGCTCAGTTATTACCATTTCAGAACATAACTTGCTTGAAACTGTTTCTCAAGGAGACACTTTCAGTGCATAATCAATGAGTTGAACCCACAGCAACAAGACTAGATTACTTTGGCAATTGAAGGACAAAACCCAATTTTGTTTCCTATAGCAATGACATGAGCTGGAGATCTGGAAGTAATTCAGTCCTGTAATCCATGTGAAAAGTCTTCCAACATTTCCCCACCAGAGAACCAGCCATTTAAAGGATTATTATAAATTGTTCTTCCCGATGGGTGCCTGTCTTTTAACGTGTTACAAACTTGTTTTTAGATTTGCATGTTATAGTTGTTGGGGTATTTTTCTCCTGGGCTCAGCATTAGTACTTTATGCTGCTTCACACAACCTCATACCTACATTTAAAGAGAGGACTGAATAATAGAAGATAAAATAATAATGCAAATTTCAATTTGTCTTTCTATGCTTTCTTTTCACATTTGTTGATATTCTTTATTATCTTTTCTCTCCTCAACTTAAATCTGTGCAGTTAAAAATTCTGTTTCTTTAAAGGGAAAAAGAAGATGTGTGTAACCCCTCATACCAACCCTTTTCCTAAGGTACGTTCTCCACTGATTTGCCAATGGGCAGATGTGCACTAAAAAGCTTCACAAGTCTAATTAAATAGTTATGGGCTTTTGCAAGTGTAATTTATTCCATGTCCAGTACCCTCCCCTACTTACCCGAAAGAGAAGAAAACGTTCCTGCTGGGAGTGCGGTTTTCCCCACTGTATTTGGCATCTCCACAGCTGCGTCAGCCAGGACCACACTTCCTCAGACCCTCAAGCAGCAGAGCTCTGAGAGACAGTTTCTCCTGTAGACATGGCCATGCTCTTTCCTCCTGGCTGCCTACTGTTTTCAATGTGATGAAGAGACCTTAGGCATGACACCACTAACATCCTCCTGCCTCAATCATGTCACTTTTTCATTTAGTTGAATTGGTTTTGATTTGTTGTTACCTCTGACCAGGGCAGCACTTCTTGCCAACTTCCTTTCTGGGTGACTACTGTACATAAGTAGATGACATGCCTGCTTCTACGCAAGTTAAAGCTGGACAAGTGTACACAGCTATATTTGCAACACAAAATAAAGAGACACTAATGGTGGCTACTTGTTTCCCTCTCTGCTAAAGTACTCTTTGCACACAGGTAAGAGGACACACACTCTTGCTGAGGAGCATTCCCCGTGCTGGAGGGCTGACTGCTTGTTCCCTGCTGCCACACAAAACTGCCCCATGGAACAGTTAACTGCTCAGAATCTGCCAAGCGCCTCATGATGCACAATTTTTTGATATACCGCAGGCTAAGAACTGAGATTTTTCAGACAGAGATTACCTCAAAGGAAGCTGTCATGCTTTGCATGGATCAGGTTCTAAAGCAAACATAGCTGTGATGGGTTTTGGAACCAAGCTGTAATGTTAGCTTCTAGATGTCTTAGCACAAGAAACACTGAAATAAATAGGTTTTGTACCTTCCCTAAGGAAATTCTTGAAGATACTACTGTCCTATGACAAAATCACAGCAGCTGTCTTTTTTCTGCCAGTCTCATTTATTTAGTAGCATACACACTTCAGAGTAACAAACACTCAACCAATACAGTCAATGTCAAAAGTGACCATGGTCAGCATTGCATTGTAGTGTTCAGAACAGATGTACTGTGGATGATACAGGCCATTTGATCTCAGTACCTTAAGAATAACAAATAACAACAACAGCAATACCAAAAAAAAAAAAAATTTCAAGAGCCCTCTGAGATACTTAAGGGTTTGGTCCAACTCCCATTGAAATCTTTCACTATAATAGGAACTGGATCAGATGTTAAGTGAATCTCCCCCCTGTGTAAAATTAAGAGAGATTTAATTTTTACCACTTTGCTTAAATTTCATTCAAATTTATGTCCTTGTGGGGCCCCAACACCCATCATTTTTAAACTTAGTTGATGTATCTCTCTGTGCATTTCTTTCCGTATTGCACCTTCTTCCAAAGAATCTCACAGCACCTTGCAAGCAATCATGAAGGACAGCCTCACACCATTCCTGTGAGGTAAGTAGGTACTATTCCCATCTGTAAAATGGGAACAAAACTGAAGCCTAGGATAGTTGTCCAAGGCCAAAAAAAACAAGTCACTGACAAAGTTGAGGGAGAGAAGTCCTACTGTTAGATTCGTACAGGAACACAGCAGCTAGAGTGGTAAGCATTGCTGCATCTAACTAGTGAGTTTAAAGACCTTAGTGCCAAAGTCTGATGCTGAACAGCTCACCTCTAAGTGCCTCCAGGCCAGCATATCCTACCATGCTCTCAGTGTCTCTGGAGTGAGCCAGTATCTCAGCAGAGGCATTAAAGAACTACATTGTGCACTGGTATGTGAAGGAGTACCTCGGTTATCATGCATCAGCTCTTCTATGTTACATGCCTGTGCAAAGGCATCATGTTAACCCTCTGGTAAATACAAGCTTATTCAAGGCAACTTACTTCATGGTGAAAGGTGGCAATGCTGCTTCCTCACCCTAGCAAGTGAGTGTACACAGACAGGCACGCTGGGCCATCCAATGTGAATCAAGGTATCTAACGTACCCTGTGGTAGTTTGCTCATAGCCTCCAGCCGCTTGGAGCCCCAGTGCTCAGTGGCAATCCTACACTTGCCATTTGCCAATGAAAAGCTGCCTCCTTTTCTCCTTTCCCACAACAGCAGTGGATTATGGCTTCTTCCCTTCTTACCCCTTGGCAAAGAGCCATTTCAAAACTAACTTGCTAGAACTAGTTATCATCAACAAGTTTCTAGACCAGGATCTGCTGTAACAGAAGTTTTCTTTTCCCCCCCGACCTTTCCAACTGCTGCAGAGGAATGAGCAATTCTCCATGTCTTCCCCCAAGACCACATACTGCAAACCATCCAGGTGCTAGCAGCAGTTGGGGTTTTTTTGGAGCTGCTGGTACCATGTTGCTTCTAGTTCTCCTTTAGAACTGGACAGTCATTCTAAAAGTTTGTCTCAAATTCTCAACTGACATTTGAGCATAAACTTTTACCCTCTAAGCTTCGCCTCTAGAAACTAAGTTACACTGGTGCCACAGATAAACATATGTGGCAAAAGACAAAAGAAATTTAACTCTGAAGATTGATTAGGAAAACCACTAATGAATTCTATCACATTAACAGTCTCATTTCTAACTTTTCTAATTTGTTTTTTATTATTATGGTAGGACTGCTTGCAACCGCAGTCTTATAGAAAACATATTGTTACTAAAGTCCTCCCCTGTGAGACCTATTTACTTCCTATTTTCCTCAAGCACTGCTAGCCAATGGCTTACCTGTTGGCTGAAGGAAAGGAGGCAAAGGAGGGAGACTTTTTTTAAATTGTATGAAATCCACCACAGATTAATTAGTCATCTCATAGCAGTTCAAAAGATAGGAGGCATCTGGAATGCTATCTGTGCTCTCTATTGAAGGCTCATTGTCACTTAAAAAAACCCCAAATAACCCACCAAAACTGTAAACCCTCTGAAACATCTAAGTGCAAAATTCATTAACATACTATCATGAAAATAAAACAGAGGGACTCTGGGAGGCCACAGAAGAAGTCTGAATTTGCCCCCAAAAAATTTTTTTTGCAGTGGACTGCAAAAATAAGTACCAGTTTCAAACAACTTCTGTTTTCAGATGAAATGTTTCCACATGTCATTACTCCCTACAGAATACTCAATACTGCTGTTTTGTTTAAACGTGATGAAAAAGTTATGAAATCTGACTGATCTCTGAGTACAGTAGTGTGTTATCTGAGGTAACTAATTTTAGAAGTTATTTTAGACTGTTCAATTCTAATTACAAATGTTATAGATACATTTCCTTCCAAATCTGGACACTCTGGTCTTTTTTTTTTTTCCCCTCATGATCAGTACTATTGAAATAGCAGTTTCCTAGAGTATGGAGTCACCTACATATATTCTAAAGTTCTCAGAATCTCTTCTGAACACAGGACACTGGCAAAAGACAGCAGTTTCTGATCAATGTGCATTACCAGCTTTAGATGCTGAAAGGGGATTAACAATCAAATATGATATTAAGTCTTGTCCTCATTTTCAAAACTGCATCATCACATTATTAATGTTAAAACCTGGAATATCAGTGAACATGTGAATACTGATAGTTTTTACACTGCTAGTATTTAAAGAACTGTTCAAGTGACTAGAAGCAACCAATAGAGAAGGTATGTGAAGCCATTACAAGAAACCACTTCAGTCTTTTTTCATTTTAACCTAAACACTGAATTTTCTGTGGCTATGCCTGGGCCGCAGCAAAAGAAGAATGAACCACAGATGGCCCTGCGATTCCAGACAGGGGCTAGAGGAGGTGATGTATTGACACTCCTTCCCCCAAACTGCCCTGAGTTAACAGCTGATACCTTGGAGGAAGGATGCCTGGGAATTATCTCATCATCAGTGTAATTCTGTGAATGCAGAAATATAAATTTCCTGATAGCTGTGCCAGTCTATACACTTAGGTGGCAGCATCATATTTGGGAACAGGAACATGGCCAAGGAGTCACGTGCATTAGGAGACAGTCAGACCATGACCTTAAGGGATCACATTGGTTGCTGGCTACTAGTGTGAGCATGTGTGTGCATGAGTACAGGGGTTTTATCTTTGAAAAGGAACAAGTCTTGGCAAAAAAAAAAAACCCTTAGTTCCCTCATCTGTGTGTGAAAGAGTCTTTACCAATTTTCAGAACTGAAGTTCAGCTGCAAGTGGCCAAACTTGCCAAGTTAGGTGCTTTTCCAGCAGCCCACCCAGCCTGAAAGTCAAATGTTTTTGGAGACAATAGGCAGCTATTCTCTCCCTAGGGTATTTGTAATCTCCTGAGAGGCTACATAAAAGCAAAGCCTGTTCTTGGATAGAAGTGAATCAAGCCTAGGGCAGGGAAGAGGAGGAATGGTCAACAGCAGTTACCACATCCAGCCACTACCACATCCTGCCATGTCCCTGTGCTCCAGGTTTCTTGTCATTATCACCCACTTCCACCTTGTGCACACTGTAACACAATGCAGCGGAAGTTGTTGGTCCAACCTACAGTGTACACAAGAGCAAGGAGACTTGCTACTAGGGGGTGGAAAAAAAACCAAACAACAAAAACACCACTCCTGCTGGTTTCCAAACTATGGAGTACCCCCAAAAAATGGTTATTCTACCCTGAATCCCCATATACTTGCTCTGGTTCACTAAGAGGTAATCTGGAGTCCCAGCTGTTTGTGAGAAATCAGAATCATTCTGGTTTACCATACAGATCTCTTGACTCATGCTGGTGTGATTCCTGAGTATGGAGATCTTCATTCTCTGAGGACCAGACTGAAGTTAGGCTGATGCAATACAGACTAATCTGGAATTATTTGGGTTCACAGAAGGCCGATGCAAAGTTATTTTGATGACTGCTGGATTCCATATGCAGCTCCCTCTGCACTGATGACCTCAGGATTTTGGAGGGAGTTAAAGGTTTCTTTCTAACTGCGTGATCCCAGTAGAGCAGAAAGTTACAGAGCAGCCCTGCCAGTTTTGTGCCATTCTCAACTCATCTTTCAGTGATGCTTTCCAAGATGCCAATCAAATTGTCCAATCCCAACAAGTACCCATCCTCCCTATTGCCTTCTTGCCAGGGGATCCTGTGATCCAGTGTCTGCCCATCAGGGAGAAGGGTGGTCTTTCCAAAATCGATCAGCCACACATTGGCATTCCCACTGCCATCATGTACAAAAAGTAGTGAACTTCCAACGACCTGGAAGACAGATTGAGATGATGTGGTTAAAAACACCTCTTTAGCTCTCCCCATCACTTAACGCTTCCCACTAAGATGACGACCTCCTCAGGTGACATTCTCACCTGTTACCCAACAGACTTTTGGGCTGCACTTGCACATGGTCAATCTACATGCCCAATTTGCATAACCATATCAATCAGTAACGTATAAATGGCCTGTAGATGGGAAAAGGGACCCAGTAGACAAAGGGAAGAAAAGCAATTCTCCAGCTCACTTGGCAGCAGGTCTCAATTTGAGCAGTTCAGCAAAAGCCAGTGGCTACTTTCAAAAGGAAAAGCGTAACCCATGATTAACAAAAATGCCTCTAGTGATAAGAAGAAATCAACAAGGTAGAATAAAATGTCTGCTCTCAAAATCTTGAGCTGTAACAAGCAGAACTTAGAATGCTGATGATGCCTTCTGCACAGCAAAGCATACAAGAGGAACACACAGAGCAAAATTATACCATCTTTCAATGCAAATCCAATATAACTAATAAAGTCTTCATTATCAAACTACAACTGAATGCTACTGTACCAAATGCAAGCTTCCACATTACCATTCCCCCACAAAGATTCCCACTGGAACACACTGAGATTAGAGAAACCACAGGAAACCAGTACTAATAAACCATTCCCCGCAGTGGCCCAGAGCTATAAATGCTGGGATGTTATAAAGATGGGAGGATTTATTATTCCTCAGCTGGTTTAATCTTCTGTATCATTGTGATGGAGGCTTTGAGGTATCTGTGTTGTTAACATATATAAGTTTTCTTCTGCTACAAACTCCCTTCTACTAACACAGCAGGCTATTCTGAAGTACATCCAAATAACCAAACAAAGCAGCAATGCACTTCCACAGCATTACACTTGCTGCTCACCTCATGTCGCTTGAAGAAGTCTGAGGATTCAAGAACAATATGAATTTCCTGCAGACGCTTGAGGTATTTTTTCTGGAGAAAGAAAAGAAAAAAACAACCTGTAAACAGTTAAGTAAAGAATGAATGAAGATACTCTGTTTATGAGAGTCAATATAATGAAGAGATCACATTAATTTTAGGCTAGAGGTCCTTCAAAACAACAAGTTCATCATTTGAAAGTAAATCTGAAAACACACTTTAACAGGCTTTCATAGTGAATGAACAGAGCTGAGTTCCTCTGCTGCAAGTGTTACACCAAGCATACTTATCTGTCTTGCTTTGGATGCAATGAGATAGCATCCGGCTGCACACTTTCTGCATCCCCCTTTTTGTTTTTTAAATAAAGAGAAAAAAGTTTCAATCAATTAAAAATCTTTCAGTTCTCCACAGTGAGAACACAATGAGATTGTGTTAGACAAGGAGCTCCAACCATGGCAGGGTGGAATAAAAAACATAAAAATCAGGGCCTAATGCATAAAGCTCTAGTATACTTTTTTAATATGTTACCAAGCATGCTCCTCCTGGAGGGCTAATCTGCCTTCACAACGGCTTCTACACTGCAGCAAAACATTATGGCATCCTTTGAAGTTCCAAAGACAAGAGACATGTTATGCCACCTACCACAGGCCTGCTGTGCTACCTGTGAAGTAGCATACAGGAATTGCTCTTTGAGGCGAGTCTCACACATAGGAGCACAGCCAGCCACTAATCTCACTTTCTGCCCCATGCTCTGGTTTTATCTTCAGCAAGACTGAATTCCCAAATCACAACTGTTCCTGCCATGTCACTTAGACACCATCATCCCTCTGATGCATTTAACACTCATGGTCAAAGCCAATGGCAAGGCATAAGTTAGCTTGACTGAGATTTTGCTAGCATAGGGAACCTGAGGAGAACTCACGGCAAGAGCTGCCAGAACTGGTCTCAGCTAACTGCTTCTCACAGCCCACCAAGTCCCCATGTCCACTCCATCTGCTGAGAGGGACTGGAAGTCCAAACCATTTTCTTCCTTGATAGTTTAATTCGTCTTTCTTGTACCAGAAAACACATGGCCCTGAAGCGAGTTCATTGGGTTGGAGATCAGTGAACCTGAAGAGTTCTGACTCACCAGGATACTTGTGTTGCCTTCAATGAATTCCACAAAAACCTGTAGAACTTGCTCCTGTGTCTTCGTAGTTTTGAAGTTTGTGTTACATGTTCCATCCGCCTTCTGCACAAAAACACACAGACACTATTTATACTGCTCTCATATCATTCCCCTCATCAGTCAATCCTCTTGAACCATCAGCAACTCAGCTCTTGCTAACCAGATGAAAGTGAGTAGCTGAACAGGAAGTGAGCAGATAAACCAAGCAAGAAGTGGAGAAAAGATAGAAAAGCCGATTGGATAACTTTAAATGGCACTTCATTTCCTGTTGAGTGCAGTTACCAAAAAAAAAAAAACAACCCAAACAACTCATGATATTACCAGCTTGCAGGAGGGTTTTCTCACATGTCATTACTAGCAGTGCAAAGTTCAATGGGGCAAACCACAGTGACCTCTTTGGTTGTCCTCTTGTCTAGCTTGGTGTAGTCAAACTCTGGCTGGGGGTATAAGGGGACATTTTCAAACCTGATTTTAGTAGTCCTTTTTGTTTGTTTGTGGTTTTCTTTTGATTTTCCCCATTGAAAAACAAAGAATTGCGGTTAAGACTCAGTTCCCAATATACCTTTGCACATTAATGTGACCCAGAAGTCACAGAACAGAAAGGTAGTTGCAGCCAAGAACAACTCTGGATTTGCAGTGCTAGCAGTGACAAAGCAAGTGTGTGAATTTTGGCAAAGGACTGTACATGCACGCTTGTATCCAACTGGGTCCTGGAAATTCAGAGTATTTTTGTGCTAGTGTTACAACTCAGTACAGAAGCATCCTGCTACTGAAAAAACAAGTCTTTCTATGTGCTGGTAGTGACCAGTTTGCTCTTGTGGGACTACAAGTAAGAGCAGTCCATGAATCGGAGACATCTGTCAACAAAGGTTATATGAATACGCATTTCTCCAAGAACATCCCCCTTATTTCAATGGACACAGATATAAGCTTTTAGGATATGCATATAAAATACAGCAATTATTGCAGTTGGTAGTCTGTATGCACTAAAAGCCTGCAAGATTATCAAACTGTATTCCTCTCTATCGTATCAGTCCAATGAAATCCCTCATTTCCATTTTGAGTAAATCAACAGATCACCAAAACGTGTTCCCTCCCACATGTTAAAAGTCACTACACCAAAACCCAGTAAATTCAGCTCCAGTCTCAGCAGGTGAAGTGCGATTTACTCTACAGCAGAACTCAGGCCCCTAGTATATACATGAAAAAAATCTGATAATGCTAAATATCCAGATTTATCGTGCAAGAGAATGAACTGACTGAATGGCAAAGCCAGGCAGAACAGCCTCCCACCTACCAGACTTTCTAGCAGCAGAATAAACTGAATTTTATTCCAAGGCTGTGGGCCAGATACAAGTGTGGCATGTCAGCCTGATGAGATGCGTAAGTTACGCAAGAGAAGTTCACCATCTGATCTGATGTATGATAATACTCAAAGCACATAGACACTTGGAACTTAATCTGATGCCTCGTACCTCTTCACTGGAGCAAGGCTGTTTTAACAAGAATTTCTCCCCATGCCCCAAATCCCAGAGCAAAGTCTGGAATAGCTGCTGTGTGCTCCCTTTTCATTCTTTTCTGTCTGGACAGACTAATTGCTTACTTCCCTGTTGTTAAGACACTTTTATGATTTTGTTCCTTTGCAGTGATTGGCAGCAAATGTAACTGCTGCCTGACCTGACATGCTGTAAACAACATACAGATTTTGAATGGCACCATCCCTCATATTCTGTACCAGGGCCTTGCAACAACTCTGGATGTACCTGATCCCCAGGAAGCGCTTGCCTGACTTGCTCCTTGAAGTCATACCTTTGTCAGGGCCTCCACACACATTCCTACACAGCAGAGCAGTCCGTTGCACAGCGCAGCTGGTGGGCCACTTGCAGCACTTCCCGTTAGATGTGACAGTGACATGGCTAGCAGGAGGGCAGGTTTGGCTGCCCCATAAAATAGTGCTACCTATCTTAACCTGTGTGGTCTCGCTTGTATTCCTCTGCAGGCTTCCCTTAAAGGGCTCTGGGTTAAGGTCGTGACCTAAATGGATTCACAAAGATTTAGGAATCAAATCTGATGTCCTCCTGGAAAAAAAAATGGCTATCCCTCATCCACAGCTAATGGAATGGTACCAGAGAAAGAAGTAACAAAGGAATGGTATCAAAGGAAGAAGTAACTTCCCAAACTGCACACAGTTTCAGGGACAGAATAAGAAGCCAGAACTCCTAATTCTCGGCCCCATGCCACTCTGCTCTGCAAGACTATAGTGTTACAAAGGCAATGTTTGTGATGCCTAGCGTTCAGACAGCCCCTGCCAGCGAGGAAACCTGCATTCTGAATCTGGCAGGCATGAAAGACTGAGTGTCGGGGCCAGCTATAAGGAAATCCAATGGTTCCAACTATTTTTGATAAAAGGAAGAGGGACAAATACCGTAAGTGAACCTGGCCTGATTTCAGAGATATGGAAGCAAGGCAAGGAAAAGGGATGCATCAACCTAAAGAGAAAAGGCATCCCACTGATGAAGGGGGAGTGCATACAGTGAATCAGATCTGATTTATTGGAACCCACTTCACAGCAGGGATTCTATGATCTCAGTTTCTTTGCTTCCGCTTCTTACTCCAGCAGCCACAGGGCACGAATATTTCTGAATGACCAAACCCAACATATCCGTTCAGCTAACTCCCTTTTTCCCACCAACCATTAGCTGGCATCACTGACCCTTATAGGCTCTCCTCTCAAAATGAGGATCTTTGCAGCACAGCTTTGCTTTTCTCCAAATACACAGAACTGGATGTACAGTTCGGCTACAGTGAAACAGTGTAGGGAGTACTGACTAGATGTATTGCTTGAACAACTCGCTTTCTGTCACTATTTCTCCATGTAAAAAGGAAGAGAATAATACCTACATCCCTCATAACAGCATAGGGAGATAGAGGAAAAGGTAAACTACTGTAATACTCCAAAGCATTTCCTGTGCTTAATGAAAGATTAAGTATTAGGCTCCTGTTTTGCACAGTTACAGCACTGTCTCAACAGAGGGAAATATCATACAGTCTCTGTGTGCTGTACTGCTCCTACCCACCTCTGAAAACCTGCCAAACCACAAAGAACAAGCCAGGGGGGTTTACTGGAGCCCCTCTGTGCTCCCTTAGCTCTGTCTCTCTCCAGGATGCAACATAAATTGAAGTCTTCTACACTGACCAACTATCTTTCCAAGAACATATGTAGAAGGTCTCAAGATCATCTGGGTTTCTGATTCCATTACACAGAGCATCCAAAGACATAAGTGGTATAGGAATAAAACAGGTATCTTGATAACGTCATTAGATGGCTAAAGGGTAAGACACGAAGTGTCTTGGCTGGACTGGAGCCAGATCATCTACCACCCAGAGAGCTCCTGCATGGGGATGCCTGGGTCTAACAGCCAGGAGTGGGTGGCACAGCATACAGAGGGCCAGCACAGCACGAGCTGGAAGCCCTAGTTCCTGTATCACAGGAGAAGAATCTGTGAATGAGGAAGGCAGAAGACAACACAGGGACGCAGAGAAGAAGAGGCTGTTTAAAGAGCCTCTGCTTGTCAGTGTCACCCTCTTTTATCCCTTTCTTATTCCCATGTGCTTCATCTATGAAATGGAAGCAAAACTCATCCAGATTATCATTTACAATGTCCTAACATACCGAAATAAAATGTATGTGCTCTGGGAACACCCTGAAATCACACAGGGTAATCTGCACTAACTTCTTCATAGCTGTCCCGTCATGGGCTTCAGGTAACGAGTACTCATCCAAGGTGCGGGTGGGTTTGGGCAGCCCTCACCATGCTCTGTGCTGCTACAGGTACACCACTATCTAAACCCAAGCAAACTAGTTCAAGGCTAGCTGTGACAGGCCTACGCAAGCAGAAAGCACACTTCTGTATTCCAGCAAGTGTTAACGTTCAAGTAACAGAGTCAGGTGGCTGATATTCTGAGAGTAGGTCCTAATAGGTTTCTGGGTAGGTATCTGACATTGCCACGGGGCACAACAAATATAAAGAATTAATGGGTAGGAAAGAAAATTGCAGGATTCTTCTGGGGCTGTATAAGGTAGTATCCTAGCAATGGTATAGGGGCACAAACTTATCCATCAAGAGTAGCAGATGGACTTTGTTGATGGAGAATTTTTATTTTTGGTTGTTTTGGCTTTATTCCAGCTCCATCCATACCAGATATTGTCATGTGTTTAAAAGGAAAAGGGATTTTCTCAATCCCAGGAATATCTAACGTAATGCTTTTAACATGCCTTGCAGATAAACATAACTGGAACAAAAACACTTTACTGTGATTTATTCGGAATAAACATGTATAGTTCCTTGATAAAAAAAAAAAGGAATTGCATGGGGAGAGGCGGTTATTTCTCCAGTTCTGAATTATTCCTTGTAACAGTCTCATTTTCATCGTATCTACACTATGTACTTGCTTAGGTCCTTCCTGCAACACCTCTGTGGTCGAACCAAGTATGGCTGATGTGCATTCGATGCTTAACTTTGTTGACACTACTCTGTTATAATTACCACGGATGCTTTAAAACCACAACACACTGTACTCTGTGGTTTTAAGTAGTGCATTTTCACACAATCCTTTGGAAAACCTGGGTTCTGATGCACACCAACTTTTTGATTAACCAATCAAATTTTGGTCTCGAAGATCAGGCAGAAGTGAAACTATTACCTTAATCCCTTCAATCCTGAAGCCCAGGTTGGCACTAGAGCTGATGGTTTCCCTCCACTGCATGTATCGGGGTTTGGTGACAGCATGCTGGGCATTCTCTTCATCTGTGGGAGCAAGAGGATCCACTTCAATCATTTTCTTGTACATGTCCTTACGCAGCTTTGGTTTCTCACGGGCCTTAGTCAACTCTTCCTCCAGGTACGTCCTGCAAGAACATCACATCCCAACAAAACCATAAGGACTCCCCAAAAATTTCTTTCTACAACTTATAATCTGGCCTCAAGAAATGTCAACCAGGAAAGTAAGCATTATCATTACCCCAGATTTGCACATGGGGAAACTAAAGAACGTGGACTAATGACTGCACAGGCGTATTTAGTGAAACAGTTGCAGGAATCAGGAATTGTGTCATTCACTTCTTGTTCTAAGTATACGTTTACTTACTGTTACATGTTATCGTTATGTCCTGCTTACAGAATGGGAGAAAGCTGAATTCCCACTGTGCCATGAAATAGAACTGTATTTTCAGAGGACAGTTAGAAGAGATCACTTACAATGAAATCAAAAGCAAATAGGGCTGCTGAAGTCTTACTGTCTTCTCTCTCCTCAAAAAAAACCCTAACACCAGTCACGTGTAATTTTTTTTTTTAGGCCTCAGAAAGCAATTAAGGTTTTACTTAACATATCAGACAGTGAAAGACAGAATCATATTTCATATAGTAAAAACAAAAGAGTAAAGCAGGTTATCTGAGCAGCTCCAAACCAGAAGAGGTAACTAAGAACAGGAAGGTGAAGGGTGACAAACCTTGCTGTTATCACTCAACCTGTTAATCTGGTAACCATTAGCAAGGCACTATCCATATTGTCTGCATTCCGCTGGACTCATAGAGCTTGTCTCTCTCCACAAAGCTTGCACTTTGTCAGGCGCCTGGAGTGTACTTTCTTCATCACAGTGTAATAAGCCAGGCTGGTGTTTGGGACACGCTGTCACTTATTACCAGAATGTCACCTACTTTGAATAAAATATGTACTGCTGCAAATCCTTCTCATCTTTCTTCTGGGCCTGCCAGTGCTACACATTTCTACTCTGATTTAGCTGATAATTCATTTAAGATTCTGCAACTATTTGAAAAGGTTTGTCTGCACTCCTCTAAGTTGAGTAACTCATTTATGATGATAACTCTTGAGCACCTGAGCTAGCACCCCAAAGATTACTATGACAGTTCATACTTCTCTGTACTGTTACTCCAGGGTCTCAACAGATTCCTTATCTATTTTTTACAGTTAGATAACATTTTTGAGATTCTCATCTTAACTGCAGACAAGAAAAGGAAAGGGAAGTGAGAATCTGGAGAACAAAGTGATAGCAGCATAGAGATGACAGAATCATTAAGGTTGGAAAGGACCT
>NW_010541037.1:0-714 GCF_000687285.1 Phaethon lepturus
ATGGCCTCTAGCCAAAGGCAAGTATTTCAAGCGTTGCATTAGGCAAATATGATGACAACTTTGACTATACTAGAAGCAACTCTTTTAATCAAAAAGCAAGTGATATATGCATACAATGTGACACTGCTAAATTCAGTTTATTAGACCACAAGGGTGTCCAGTGTACTTGATACCCTGGTACACCTTTCCAACACCTTCAGGTGTTGGTCCATGGCCCATCCCAAGGTGCTCAGTCAGTTCCTGGGCACATTTTGCTTTTGGCCATGGATCTCTTTACATGGAATACTGTTGCTGGACAAAGCTCCCATATCAGGAAGTTTTTCAGTGCAAAATAGTATCTAAACTAAGATAAAGGAAAAGCCCATTAGAATTACACAGTAGCCCTTTTTTCAAAATAAAGTGGGAATTTGGCAATCTTGAGTTTTCTTGGGGTTTTGTGGGTTTTGCTGGAAAGCATTATGAGTGATAAAAATGGTAAACACACCAATAAGGAAATGAAGGCCCAATAATACCCAGAGTATCTGCTGATTATTCTAAAATCAAACAAAACCTTTACAGTTTTTTTCTTCATAAGCATGTAGTTAACACAGGTAAGTATTCTTATCTTTGTTTTTTTAAACATAAATTAAAACAATATATAGTGTAAAATAATTATTTGTTTTTCCTGTGATATGGCAGTTTATCATTTGTGTCTATGTCTCTGTATTCTGAGTC
>NW_010541038.1:0-5048 GCF_000687285.1 Phaethon lepturus
AATCAAAACACTCCCTAACATACAGAGTCACAAGAGCCACAAGCCATACAAGAGCTCATTCCACTTTATTTTTCAGCTGACTGAACGGTCAGATGGAAAACATAGCATGATACATTCCAAAGCACAGGAATAAATTACTGTACTCTTTGGCAGGGCCAAGGAGCCACAAGAGACACATCATGATCCTGAGATACAGGGAGGGCCTTCTGATGAATTTGTCTGGATCATAACAAAAACATCCCTCAACTTCTGAGCTACCTTTGATAGCAATTCTTCACAGAACTCCTTGCTCATAAACTGAAGTTATTTCTTAACACACATCACAAAAATGCAACTAGCTTATTCATTCCATTAGTGAAGGCTTAAAAGGCACATGATTTTTTTTTTTTGTCCTTTGATATAACTGTCAGAATGGGCTCCTGCCTTTCAAAAAAACCCCACCTCCTCTCAAGTAAAACACAGCCCTAAGGCAATCTCCTAACTGCAAAGTTTTGAGAGAACAGGAGAATACTCAGAGGAAACAACATTGCATGGATGACACACTGACCATAACATTTTAGTTTCGAGAAAGCCTAAAAAGTCAACTCTGAGAGAAGCAGTAATTAAAGCAATTTCATTGCATGTCTGAGATTACCCAATGAGAAGATATAAAAAATAAAATGAAATTAAATTAAAAGAAATTAATATCCAAAAGGTCAGAATCATAGTCTTTATATCAAATTGATGGTTACAGGTCCTCTTTTGAATGCTGACAGAAGGAAATTCAGTTTATGAAGGAAAACTCACAATACTATGCATTAACGCTAAGTAAGATTGTAAAAAAAAATAATCCAGTAACAAGAGCACCCACTCTCCTATTCTGATCAAGAAAACTAAGGAAGAAGCTTAAAAGCATTTTTAATTTGCAGAAAATTTTAGAATAAAACTAGCCCTAAACTAGTGCAAGAACAATAAAAGACAAAGACTTAGAAATATGAACAGAATAAATTAAGTCTAGTATAAGAGGTCTTAGATATCAACAAACAATCTTGGAGGATCAAAGTTTCATTCTTTCAGAGGAATGTGTGATGAACTACAGAATTGATTTTACAAGAAAAAAACCCTAAAACCAGTACTTCCAAAATATACTTTTGTTGTTGCTACAATTCTGTACCTACCATTGGGTCAAGCCAAGCTGTATTTCCCAAAGTATGTACTACCTTTGCTTCATGTAGTTTTCCTTTAATTTTGTGATGAATGTAATGAGTTACCTAGGAAAAACAAACTTTCACTGCACTTGATATGTATACCAACATAATTCCACGGTTCTTTTAATTCTAATGAAACAATCTTCTGAGCTTAACAATGAAGAGGGTGCTCAATAAATAAAAACAGTTTTGAGTAAACTGGTGAAATACTTCATCTTTACTGTAGGTTAAAATAGTATTAGCCTTTAAGGAAGGAGCTTCCTAAACAGAAGAATATTCAAACACAGGTCAATTCAGAGAGGCTACCCTTCCTCTGTTACTCCCCACAGAATCAAAAGCAGCAATAACCTGTTCTAGAAGAAGCCATTTACATCATAGGTAAGAAAATCCCATAAATTTCACTTTACTATTCCACAGGAAAACAAACAAGGAAAACTTAGGCTCTGGCCCAAGAGCAGATATTATTGGTAACACTAATAAGCAATGAAATTTGTTAACTGAATTTGCAGTTCATAACTCTTGTAGAAAATAGCACACAGAGAAATTAAAGAACATAAAGGAAATGCCATTAAAAACCTGATAAATATTACCTTTGGGTTCCATTCAATTTCATTATCAATGGGTTTCACTCTACAAACTACGAATTCCACAGCCTGAGGTGGCAGACACTGAAACCTTGCGGGTAAGTGAAGAAGCTGATAGCTCTGAACTTGACTTGTTCTGCCTTCATCTATATATTTAATTACAACACTAAAGAACAAATTTTCCTCTTCTTTTGGGGAAATCTCTACCACTTGAACCCTTCAAACAGTACGAAAAGAAACAGAATTATTCATACAATCAGTTGTAAGAATTCTTTTAATATACTCTTTTTCAAAAAAATGGTATTTTCATAGTAAAATATCTAACTGTGTGTGTGTGGGTAGTCATTTTGCTTTCCATTTGGTAACTTAAAGTGTGACAGCTTTTTAAAGAATGATTGAATGATTTGAACAGCAGTGATTTTTTGCTGGTTTTGGGGGTGTGTTCATTTTTTTAATTGAACAGTGAAAGTTCTAAACTACTCTGTATACAAAAAGTCCACATGAATAATTGAAAAAACCCAACATTTTTACCTGTGAAAAAGTGTTTTCTCACATAATCCATAAAACGCTAGCTTCTCCACGTTTTTAACAGAAATTTTATTACTAGGTTTCTTAAAATACTCATTAATTTCTTCAGCAAGAATTGTATATTGGTCCTTTTGTTTATCTACTATTCGTCCAAAGTAGTTTGTTGCATTTACAATGTGGAGAGGCAGTATCTGAAAGCATAAAATACATTAAAAAAAGGAGGACTGGAGGATTTCTTAAATAAATGCAATGTAGGTGTTCATATTCGAGATCACCTACCTCTTTCCAGCCCAGAGTGGTGACAGAGATGCTGCTGCATACACACATTTCAGAAGATTGAGTTATTATTCATAATATTTTTAATAATACTAACTACCCATAGTCCTGTTAACAGTGGACAGAAATTTATAGAGCAAGAACTGTTAGGCTTCAGTTAGTGGTATTCCACTTAAATGAACACCAGTGAACTATACTATTACCTGCGAAGCTACTAACCACTACGGCATTCCACACCATTCAAGCTTAATTCTAAGTGTTCTCAGTGAGTGTTCTCACCTTACAGTGAGTTTTAGAAGAACTGACTGGGAAAACATGGCCTTCACTCTTTTTGCACTGAAAGTACTTAAATGAAACACTATGAATATACTACTATCAACACCAATGCATAAAATGCTGGGTGCATTCTGTCTAAAGGGTCATGCCAGGCAGAATTCCGAGATACAGCTGGGTAAATGAGGCCAGACAGGATAGTATGGAGACCAGAAAGGTAATTTCCACTTAATAGAAATCCTAAAAAAGCACAATGAGACTGGAGGTTCTTAAAGGAAGGAAACATTATACTGCGTTCCAAAAAAAAAAGAAAGTGAATACTTATCAAAATGGTAACTAATTTGTAAGACAGACACCCAGGCTCTGCAGTCAGCAGCAGGAGAAGTAGATGAGGAAATGGAAGAGGCCACAACTGCTGTCTTGAGGGCACCACAGGCAAGTGCAAGTTTCTAACAGGATTGTCACGAAATCTGTCCACTAAATCCAGAAAAATCTATCCGGCACTAAGACCAGATGCATGCAGGTTGTCAAAGGGTTTCAACTCATACCTACCAAAAAAAGCATATTTATTAGGCAGAGATGGAGTGACACCAAAGAATCCTCCCAGTTCTCTATATTTTCTGTTCTCACTATGTATGACTTTTGGAAATGGATGACACCTATTAACTGCATGACCTGAAGGTACCTGAATTCTGCAAAAGACAGGACAGGAAGAAGGCGGAAGCAGCTCATCCAAATTGAAGGCATCCAGCACTTCTTAGACTCAAGTTCTAATTTTGGAAGGAAACACTCATGTCTATAAACTTGCCCTTAGCAATCATCATCTGATAAGGAGACAAGAGAGAAACTGTACAATACTGCTGTACAGGCAGACACTACAGCATAGATGGGACTGAAAAGCCGGGTGAAGGGAGCTGGAGATACAAACTGTTACCGGGATGTGAAGAATCACCATAGCAAAGGCAACCCAATAACCTTGAAGGTTTCCCAACTGTGAAACTATTAAAGAAAGTCCAATTAGAACAGCAGTCTATATCAAAATAGTTTTTAAAAAGCATTGACATGTTAGCAGGAAATAACCGTTTCATCTAGAAGATAAGGGAGGAGCTGTATCCCATTTTCTGTGGATACTGCAAATGAAAACACTAGTGTCAAATGACAAGGCCAGAATATGCTCATTTTTCAGCAAGTTTGCATGAATATGTCAGCTTAGAAAAAACCCCTCACTTCCAACAAAACATGTATCATCTCCCACTTCAATTTCTCTTCATTCCAAAGCATTGTGTTTCCTCTACAATAAGTATAATTGAAGTTTATAGGAACTTCAACCTTTGTTAACTTTGGTGTATTTATATACATCGTCCCAATTTATAGAGGGAAGGAATAAACAGAACATAAGACCTTGGCCCATAGAACGGGAATCTTCAATGCAGAAGAAATCCTGGGGCAAACTCAGAATGACCTGCAAAACAATTTCAATTCAGGCTAAGGATTAAGGGGAAATCTGGCACACTTACTTATGCAAGGGAGAGATGAAAAAAAGCTAAAAAACAACAAATATCCACGAGATACAGTATACATACTACAGTAACATTAATGTAATATACAAAAGATAACATGCTAAGTAGCTATTTAAGACCTGTCGTCTTGGTACCCAAAACCAAGGTAAATAGTAACAACTTACTGTCACACATCCAGGTGTTCGTATAATTTTATCTGGCATATTCTGGGGCACATCTATTTGTAAATTAATTTGATGACGATCTGGACACGCTGTTCTATTCCTATGTATTAAGAAAACGGTTTTAGAAAAGAGCCCTTTGTTTTCAGGTGTCAACTATTTTGATGTGACTTACAACAGTTTTAAACACTAAAATTTCGTCAGCCCTCAATATTCAATTTCTGACTCAAATAGCACTAATGACTCTGGGGGTTAGTCAGAAATAACCAAAAAGCTCTCAGTGGAAAAGTTTGTACAATAAAACAAAAAACACCAGAAAACTGGTTTCAGAGTAAAACAAATACCAACATCAATTTTTTTTTTTTTCCTTCAACAACAGTTATTTATACTACAAGTCATACTTGAGAACACTTAGCTTCCTCCTTCAAGCACTACTTACAATCCAGTTACACATAGCTCAGAGAAGTCATCATCTACTTAACCCACTTCTGGAGGAAAAAGGAGATAATAGGGAAGAGC
>NW_010541038.1:5079-6190 GCF_000687285.1 Phaethon lepturus
GCGTAAAGCACAAACCTCACGCAATTATGGTTAGAATACTAATCAAAACGATGGCTTAAAGTTCCTTCAAGTAGCTCTAGGCAGGAGTTATAATGAATTATGCTACTATGTCAGATTACATATTATTTGTCTCTGTTAACAACGTTAATATTGTTGTTTTCATAAAGTACCTACGAAGAGCGAAACGGATGCAACAGTGAACAAAAAGTCATGATCAAAACCTGGTTTGAATAAAAGTATCCAACAGGAAAATTCATCAAGGACGCAGCAGTCATCATTCAGGGTATAAAACGCCTTCCTGTGTCAGTACGGGTGTCAAGAATACTTGGTATTTCCTTACTTGCAAATCCCAAATGCTTTAAGGTAGGCACACAGTGGCCTTGAAAATTTCTTATCTTCTTCAGCTTCTAGAGGCTTGGCAGTAAAATCATGCAGCTCTGGTGGAATTTCAGCTTCTGCACGCTGCAGATAACGCAGGATCCAAAGCGCATGGCATACACTGTTTTCTGTTAGCAGAATGACTGACCTTGCCTTTGTATATTCCTGATCTACAGAAGAATCCTAAAAAAAAAAAAATTTAAAAGCTCTTAGGTATCCAGCACTTAATAATCAAATGTAATATTAACCTGTTAAAGATTTACTCAAACCTTTATCACGTTATAGAAGTTGTCAGACATGCTGTGTAGACGCTGACCAAAGATGCTTGGAGAAGGAAAACCAAAGTGTATCACGCAAGTTGCATCTGTAATTCCCAAAGACTGCATGCAGTCATCTGTTAAAACTAAGCACATGTTTTACACACATGTAAGTTAACTGTAATACTTCAAGCATGTGAAGTATTACATCACATTAGCAATAGCTGTTTCCTTCCACCCATCCACTGACTTCAGAATTAAGAAAAAGGTCTCTTCTCAATACGCTTATATAAGGCATTACATTTCTTCAGTCAATACACTTCATAAGCATGTGGAACAAAGAGCATTTCATTTTCATTTCTAATAATCTAGCATAATTCTATATCTCATATCATTACCATGGAATAAATAGAATTGCCCACAGCCAAGTACTCCACAACAGAAAGACAGAAAACACTTGAAGTAATGCAGGAATG